>NW_026058165.1:27122-59119 GCF_023721935.1 Panthera uncia | reverse complement strand
GAGGGAGAGAGACAATCCCAAGCAGGCTCCTTGCTGTCAGCACAGAGATCATGAGATCATGACCTGAGCCAAAATCAAGAGTCAGATGCCTACCCGACCGAGCCACCCAGGCGCCCTTAAGCTCCTTGAATTCTAGAAAGAATCGGGGACCCAGATTTTCACCAGTGAGTTTCACCCTGTGACTCTGGGGTTCCATTGCTTCCAAATTCACGGGTTTCTCCCAGGCCTTCCTGAAATCCCAAAGCAGGAGGAGAGGTGAGGGACGGCTCGCCAAATGCCCTTCTTGGCTTTGGGGGGCCCGGCTAACTTCCCCTCCTGTGGTTCCGCGCTGGCCGTCGGCATAGCCCATGGCTCCCGCGGCCGTGAAGCCACAGAAGTCCCTGCAAACGCCACCCAAAGCTGAAAGTTGTTTCAGAACCAGCGCCTTTAGCAAAATCGGGGTGGCCGAGCCCTCCTGTCCTCCCTGTGCCGGTCCCTGCTGCTGCTGCTGGAGTCAAAGTCGGGCCCTGGCCCTGCCCGCAAGGGACTGAGCGGGATGAGAATCCAGGGAAAGGAGGTGAAGGGGAGGAGGGAGAGCGGCCGGGGCGTTGCCCCCAGTCACCGAATCCACTCGGAGGAGAGAGCCCACAGTCCTCGGGCCAGCCCCTCTCTGGATTTTTAGCGCAGCTCCCCCCACCGTGAGCAGCGGCCCCTGCCCGGAACCCGATCGGGGTGGAACCACACGTCGCTGCTTAGCCAATGCCACGCTCGGTGCTTTGCAGCCTTGCCCATTTGTTCCTAGTGAAATGCCAAGGAGCTGGGTCTTAAACAAACCCTCCTTGTCCTCCATGGCCCCTGGCACTTCCCAGCCCCGCGTGAACATCTCGGGCCTGTCTGTGGGCCACCAGCTCTGGGTCAGAGGCCTCCCGACGCCTCACCCCTCCCTGTCTCTCCCTCCCATTCCACTGAAAATGCAAACCTTCTGTGTTTAGCGCAGGCCTGTCAGTCAAAGTGTAACGCCAGACAAAAAAAAATCATCTCTGTGGGTGGCTTCGGGACTGCGTGGCTGCCAGAGCTGCCTGGGTCGACCCAGACTGTGGACTTTGGCTCGGCGAGGGGCAGGCTGCTGCCTGGGCTCCTGTTCTGGAACAGTGGGTGGGGGAGCAAGGAACATTCACGGAGCGCCTATGCTGCGCCCGTCTTCGCGGCAGGCTTTTGAAACGTCACCTATTTCACCCATTCCTCGCCGCAGTCCCGAGGGGTGGGCTTTGCTCCAATTTACAGATGAGCAAACAGAGGCGCGGGGCTTTTCCGACTCCACCCTCCTCACCAGGGCCAGAGCCGGGGCTCGAACTCGATTCTCACCCCCGGCGCCTCCGCCCTGTCCCCAAGCCTTTGGCGGGGGTGCTTTTTGCCTCACGGGAGGTGCTCCGTCAGTGGTACCAGTGACTCACGTCACCAGGCACATAATCTAGGAAAGGGCACAGCGTTCGAAACCAGGGCAGACCTGGAGAATGGCATTGTCAGGATGCCACCTGCAGGGTCGGTGCCGGTCCTGACACTCCCCTGTGACTGCTGAAGGAACTGGCACCTCCAGGGTGGGGCGGATTTCCACCCGCAGACTCAGGCGGTGTCTGCTCCCTTCTGCCCAGCGGGGACACTGCTATCTGGCCTCTCCGTCACCACCGCGGCTCGGCCATGCCACCATCGCTGCGTAGCTTCGATCCTTCCCCTCCGGGCTCCTAGCTAAGCACACGGGCTTTTCGGTTCTACTTCCTCGACAAGCCAAGTCTCCATCTCGGGCATCTGTCATTGCTGCCAAGAGGCTTCTCAGAGGCTGCAAGGAGCCGGTGCAGGTGCTCTCGCCTCAGGAACGTGTTTGCGGGGCTGTCTGCTGAGCCTCCGGAGGTTCGGATTCTGTAAAACGACACCAGAGCCCAGGAATTTGCATGTTAACAGGCTCCCCGGGTGGCTGATGCGGGCGGTCCGGGCACTGCCCCTGGAGAAGCTCTGAAGGACACCAGTGCAAGCTTCCCAAACGGCTTAACGCTCGAGAAGAGAAAAACGCTTTGGAAAAAGAGGTGTGCGAACCATTTAGAGATACGTTGGAGGTGGGTGGGCGTGTGGAGTGTGCTAGGATCCGACACACTTGCCCCCCCCCGCCTCCAACTCGGAGCTGGCGGTTTTAGATATGTCGTCACCTTTGGACCCCTCAAGAGCCCCGCAAGATCAACCGGGTTGTTAGCGCTTCTCGCCAAGAAGGGACGCTGGGGCTCAGGGAGGTTAAGGACACGCCCGAGTTTTCATAGCTCCCGGTAAAGACCCAGAATCGGACGCCACGTCTGGCTGATTCCGGAAGGCTTATGTACAAATATTGCTGTCAATGACTGAGGGGGTATCAGGGCCAGGCACAGAGTCGGTGTCAAAAGCGTGCCTGTTCAGTGACGGAAGGGTGCACGAACCTGCGCGCATGAACGAATGAATGTGTAAACGAGAGGACAAAACTGCTCTGAGATGAAGGAAACCCGCCCAAGAGGTTCCCTCTATGACTCATGCCCCAACAACCCCTCCCGCCGTCCCTTTAATCGGAAAGGTGACCCGGCTAAGTTTGCCCAGTTGATAAGCCCATGCCACTCACCTGCACCTTTAATCTGCAACCTGAACCCAAACAGGAAGCTGGGGCCAGAGATAAGGCTGAGGAAGGCGAGGCCTGGAATCATTACCAGCCCGGAATTAGCCATTTGACCTGACGTCTCCACTCGGAGGTGGTCGGGCGCCTCCTAGGTGCCAGGTGGTGCCGTAGGCACCAACGATGAAGCAAGAAAGCAGACGGTGCCTGCCCTCCGGAGGCTTGTGGTCTCCTGGGAATCTAGGGGTCAGAGAGGTACGCGCTCAGGGCCTGAGTGATGTGGAGGGGGAGGGCCATGGAGGCGCGGGCTTCAGGCTGGGGCCTTAGAGGGGAGAAGCATCCAGGCGGGAGTTAGCAATGCCAAGGATGCAATCCCTCCGAGCCCAACCGTGTGAGGCAAATTGGTGCTCGCTGTGTTTGGTTTTCCTGTTCTCGGTCAAGATGGCCTTCACCAAGCCCTCCCCCATCACCACCACTTAGCGCGCTCTCTGCACCTGCCCCCCAGCTTTGTCTCAGCTTTGTCCCCGGGAGCAGCTGCCCAGCCGGACCTTTTGCCTCGGGCTTCTCCCCTGCCTTCCCACGCCCTCCGGCAGTGTGTGCCGAGGCCCCCTCGTCCTGGACCACTAGCTAGTCCTAGGTTTTCAAGGATCTGGCCCCTGGGTGGCTCCATCGGTTGAGCAACTGACTCTTGGTTTCGGCTCAGGTCACGATCTCACGGTTTCATGGGTTTGAGCCCCGCGTCGGGCTGTACTTCAATGCAGAGCGTGCTTGGGATTCCCTCTCTCTCCCTCTTTCTCTCCCTCTCTCTCCCTCTCACCTGCTCACACTGTCTCTCCCTCAAAATAAACGAAACCTAAAAAAATTTTTTTTCTAAAGGTCACATGAAAAAATTAAGGTATACGTAAAATGTATTCTATTCTGTTTTTGTAGTCAAAGGTAAGAAATACTCAAAACGCAGTACTTCCTAGCTATTTTACATCTTTGTCATCTACTATTATATATTTGCTTTTATTATGTGTAAATTTATTTAATATGATTTACATTTACATCCATTGCATCTGTAGGGTAGAAATACAACGTAATGGCAGGACCGGGTGTCTTCTTCCAACTCTGTGTTCAGTGACGTCACCTTCGTAGTCCGAAATGGCCACGAAAGGAGCATTTACACCACAGGAATCAGTGTGAGCTGTTCTTCTGCTTAGTGTCTTGATTTAAGAACACGATTGAGAAAATGTTAGTGATACAGTTAAACGTGAGTGTGTTGTGTATCGTACTTGCATTGCGAATAGTATAAAAACCCGAGAAAATACTCTTGCAGTATTAGAAAACTGTTATCTGATTCAGCAGAGAGGTCGGTCCCATGAGTGACCAACGAGTGAAGTGCCAATATACACCTTCGTTGTGTCACGTCTGTCTTATGCAAATGCCAAGCAGCACGTGTTACTTGTACATTCATTTGATGTAGGCTCATTGTCAGCGATATGACCGACTCTGCTGACCCAAATTTTCTTCAAGCATTTATTCATAGTCTGATTTTGTGACACTGTTGACTAGTAAATTATAAAGACTATGGATTTTGCAAGAAATAGAAGGTCACGCTGAAGTTCAAGGTGTAAGGAATTTACAATAAAGATTATTGAATATTGTTTTTTGTAAATTAAAAAAAATTTTTTAATGTTTATTTATTTTTGAGAGAGAGAGACAGAGCACGGGCAGGGGAGGGGCAGAGAGAGAGGGAGACACAGAATCCGAAGCAGGTTCCAGGCTCCGAGCTGTCAGCACAGAGCCGACGCGGGGCTCGAACTCACGGACCGTGAGATCATGACCTGAGCTGAAGTCGGACGCTTAACCGACTGAGCCACCCAGGGCAGCCCTGTTTTTTCTAAATTCTATGCTGTAATCCTTTACAACAGTTCGATTTATAATATACTTATGCACATATATATGCACATTTTTTTGGAGAGCTGGCTTGCCTCTCTGTGTGTTTGGCAAATTTGGAGAATTCCAAATTCCATTTCTCTTACTCAAACATATACTTCTCTGCCCGGCGGTTCTCAAACCCTTTCCAATCTTTCCCTTCATGGATTCACAAAACGAGTTTTCATGTTAAAGCTAAGCTCCCTCTCCCCTCACAACATTTGAAAGAAAAGAAACAAAAGTATAAATAAAACCTTCTGGAGAATCCCCATCACACGAGGCCTTTGGGACAGAGCTGTTGTACCTGAGCAAGCCTCAAGTGACCTGGACGCAGACCTTTCGCAGCCGCCCTGTCCCGGACCCTAAGACATGCTGGCCTGTGACCCAGACCCCTTGCCTGGGCCTTCACACACTCCATCTTGCTACAGACTCTCATCAGGAAAGAGGAGGCGGCCATCCTTCTGCCGTGTTTGCGCAACACGCTGTTTACTCCCTCGGGAGTTTCTCGACTGTCTAGAAAAGACGCAGAGGGTTCGCTCTGCTGGGGCTCGGGTACACCATCATGGGGCTGAACTTGAGGGAAGCATCACGCTGGTCACCATTTTTGTACCCTGGACATCCCAGGCTTTTCCCATTGTGGTGTTAGATTATATAATTAGGCCTCTACAGAAATCGTCACAAGCGGCCTAAGTCTTTTGTGGATCAGGAGTCCTTAGTGGCTAAGGTAAGGCTTATAGCTCTTAATTCAGTGACTCAGAGACCCAGCAGCGGACAGATCTGAGCCACTAGGCACCTGGCACTTTGCTAAGACATTGAATGCATTCTGTCTTAATCCTCGCTGAAACCCCACGAGATGTCCTATTGTTATCCCTTGTAAACGGATGAGGACAATGGGGCTCAGAGACACTACCCACTTGCTGGACTCCCACAGCCAGTAAGTAGAGACTCGGGATATAAATCTGCTGGCTATCCCAGTCCTGATAACTTGCTGCCAGCTGGCCTCACCCTCCGGCCTCTTACTCCTCCCACTGTGGCCCCAAGTGCAATTCTGGAGGTATGGGGCCCACGTGGGGCACACTGCTTGAAAGGAATCACTCTGCCGGCTGTTAAAAAACATGATTGAAACACAAACAAATGAAAGCAAATTAATCAACTTCTCTGACTCAGTTTTTCTGTCTATAAAATAGGTTATGAAGAAGGCTTAATGAGAAAAATCTGTGAAAAGTGCCCGGAACCCAGAAAGAGCTTGGTAGGGTCAACTCTAATTAATAGCACACAAGATGACTCACGTAAACCACCCAGAAGAGAGGCTGGCACATACAGTGTGTTCACTAAATGATATTCCTTATCATGACTAATATTTTCTGTCCCTCATTAGAGCTACAGCAAGCCTCCTGCTTCTAGAAAACCGTTTGCAGTGACAATTCCACTATCTGTCCTGGTTTTCCCAGGACACAGCGGGTAACAAGCAGGCATCCAGGGACCAGTTTAGGGTCCCACCTACAATCTTTAATAGGATTTCTGGGAGAGGGGACATGTGTTCTGAGTTCCAAGTAACTAACTTATACGTTGTCTGAAAAACAGAGTCCATTTATAGCTATGGATGGGCTTCTCATGGTTTTCAAACACTTTTTTTTTTTTTAAGCTCCAGCAACCTTTGTTCAAACGTTGATATGAAACAGACTTTACCATCAACAAGTGCAGTTGAGATCGAGGGGATGGAGGTGGCCTAGAGCCCGCCCCCCGTAGCAGGTTCTGCCAAGCATGGTCTAAAACCCCAGCTTATCCTGTTGTCAGCAGTTTAGGGACTTCTAAAGACCAGCTGGATTATTTGGTTTATTGAGAATGGTTTTGTGTCCACCACAGGGGGCTGTTTAGGGCGCATGAGATGCCTTTGGTTGAAGGCTTCTGTCTTGTCTTAAATATGCCTCTGTTTAAGCACAAGTAATCGCTTCACTGTGATGTCAGGTTAATGGGGTCCTCTGCCGAACCCTGAGATATTGCCGATATTGCTTTTCCACGGATCAAACGAGGCAGATCAAAGTCAAGATTTTCAAAATTCTCCTGTAGAAGGAAATGCCTCCAGGCAAAACTTTGAGGTTTTCAATAGTCTTGAAAACTAGCCTTGACTTTCTTCTGGCAGCAGAAAGGATCCTTTTATTGGTGCCAAGCAGGAATAGATTTCTTCTCAGAAACTATTTTATAGATTACGTGTCATTTCCTACTTTCCTTTTCATTCTCATAGCAATTATCTTCCTTTCAGAGAACGTCTGCGCAGCATACAGTAGGCATGTTTCAGCAGATAAGCACTGGAAGCCAACCCAGCTGGGAGCGCCATTGTTTCTGTAACCCTTCTAAATCCTGGGGCCCACGTGGGCAGCTTCGCATTCAAAGAACCATAGTCCTGGGGCCAAAAAAGTAATTAAAAAAAGAATTCCAAACCGTATCCGGGCTTCTCAAAACTGTGAAGAAGATCCAAATTTAGAGTCTACAGCAACAGTATCTACTGGAATGTCTCTCCCCAGCCCCCCACGTCCACCCTACCAGGTGTCTGGAACCTCTTGCTCTCCACTGGGTCTCTCAAGCCTTTCTCCACACCAGCTCTTGTACTGGGGTGGCCGTTATGGGACTATCGTGGGTGGGCAGGGGCGAGGTGGTGGGGAGGGAAAAATGTGGGTACTCTCTTTTCATCTTCGTGACTTTGGGTTTGAGGTTTGCTGTGCTCCAAATTATATTCTTGCTATTGTCTGATTTTGTGCGGAGTACAAATAGATCGTTCAACCTGATGCACGGTGGCACATGAGCCGACGGGCGCAGTAGAGCCATATTTATGAGTTTTAGAAGTTTTTTCTCTTACTTCGTGTGTTTCTAGTAGCCCGTAGGACCAAGAAAATCTCGCCCCTATATCAATAACAGGATTCTTATGGCCACTTTTTCTCGTAGGACAAATGAGAGTACCCACGTATATTTCTATTTGCACCTGGTTAATCTATTGTAATGAAGGTTAAATAACGTAGAGGAAGTTATTACTCTGAAAATCCATTGAAAGGCAGGTGCTTGATGGTAAAGTTAGAAGTCCCTCCCTTGGCTCTGATGGTAAGAAGTTAGTGAAACTGTGGGCAACTGACAATGATTGGAGTGAGAAATATCTCCTGAATTCATTAAAGAGAAACCCTTTCAAATCGACAGACCCTTAAAAATCAGTTTTCAGAAAACAATTCAACGGAAAAGGAAACCCTTAGGACCAGGTACGAGACCCCCTCCCCTCGGGTGCTTCTTGGCAATCATGCTCTCGTTCACTTTAAAATGAGACTTTATCTGCGGAAGCACCGGAGATACAAAGAGTTGATGACATAATTAATGAAACTGATGAAATCCCTGTCTTCAAGAAGTGTCTGCTCCAGAGGGAGTCATGGTCAATGACGAACACTGACCGGATGCAGCGGTCTAAGTGGGGCTAGACTGTTACTGGTCTAGAAACTCACATTGTGGAAGCACAAAGTAAGGGTGCCCAAGTCTCTCTGTGAGTACAAGGGCCAGGGAAAGCCACACCAAGCAGAAGGGATCGGGAAGGAGGTTCCAGACTGAGGGAACAGCATGTGCAAAGGATCCAATGCACGAGTATCCATGGTGGGTTTAGGAAACAGAGTCCTCCCATGAGGCTGGAATGTGGAAAGCAGAGAAATAAGCCCACGGATGGAGGTGAGGATTTACTAGATGTCTGTGGAGGACCGGAGCAGAGAGACGTGGCTGGAAGAAGAGGCTGAGGTTGAACCAACACGGACAGTTTATCCTGTGTCACAAAGACACCCAGTTGGTAGATTGGACTCAACCATCAGAACGTGAAGCCTTAACTTCCAGCTCTGCAAGTGGGCCTCCACCTTCACCAAGCCCTTCCTCCTTTGGAATTTACGAGAGGGCTCAGATATCAGGAACTTTAGCAGAGGCCCCAGGTTTCTAGGAAACACAAACCAGCACCTTCTCATCAAAGACTGGAAAGCTCTGGGGAAGACCGTGTGGGACTGTGGTAACTGCATGATTTCCTGGAAGGGGTGCAGGGCTGCGTGTGCGGTTCAGGCCAAAGCAGGGGGAGTGGCAACGCAGCAAGAGGAATGATTAAAGAGAGAAGCCCATGAGGAGCCCAACCTCCTTAGATAGATATATAGATAGATGATGATCGATCGATCGATCAATCCATGCAATCTGTATCATCTACTCGTCTCTTCGAATCTGACTCCAGGAATCTCTTATATTGCTTTTCTACTGTACAGTTAAGAACAAAAGCGTGCCCATCCAAGCAAATGCTTTCTTCTCTGGTTCCTTCCAATGTGGTGCTAGATCCAATGATCCCATTCATAGCAGAATGGCTTTCATCTGTGAATAACGGACCACTCTCAACCCCCAGCCCCTCATAACACTCCAGATTAAAAAAAAACGGGAAGGCAATGATCATAAATTCTCTTAAGGATTCCAAACAACAGCACCTCCAAGCCAGGGATCCTCAGACCCTGGAGGAGTATTCCATTTCCAAGTGGCGAGAAAGGCCATAAACAGTCCAAATTCTTCCCTCAGATTGAATTTCCTCATGTTTGTAAAGGTTCAGCTATCCTTTAACAAACGTTAAAGTTTGAAGAAAAAATAACTATTCAAGTCTCTACGTACATAGAATATCCTTTCCAACAGTAGAACAATAATCTCCATAAGACATTTTACAAGGAACTGAGGTCATACAAAGTACTGTCTATTAAAAATTGCCCCCAACCTTTTTACTAACTGAATTGTTTTCTTCTTCATATCCGATTACCTTTTATTCCACTGCGTTATTCAAAAACAGATTAGAGTAAGTGCAATGAAATCAACCACGTATAACAATGTTTGAGTACGTTAAGAGCCTGGATTTTTGTTCTGGCTTTGCCACCAACTGGTGTTTGACCTTGGGAAAAGCTTTTGACATCACTGAGTTTTTATTTCTCTATCTGGAAATCGATGAAGGTGATCTCTAAGGTCTTTTCTGCTGAAATATCCAATGGATTTATCCATCTTTGTACCCCCTTTGATTAGCATTGTGCTTGACACAGAGCAGGTGCTTAGTAAGTATCTCGAGTGGATGAGTGTGGAGTGATTCCCTGCTTTGCTTCACAAAGATAATGTTGTATGGGTTGTTTTGCTCCCACTGATGTTGGTACGTGGTGGTTTGAGCGAGCACATGCCTACCGTTGCCTTGCTGCCACTTGAGGCTGATTTTCCAGCAACCAATTAAAATGCTTCTAAAAATACCATGCGGGCCAAACAAAATGTTTCTATGATCTGTATTCAGTCGACAGATCAAAACTGTCCTGCAAGATGCGTGGTTATTTGACCTGTGCGTTAGATGTTCAATATGTGACTTGAATTTGGAATTGGGGACACGGATGTAGCTCACGCTATCCTACTTTACACAGATCCATGTGTGCACATGTGGACCCTTACCTGATGTGCATCCAAATCAACAGTTATGAGATGGGCAGTGATAATTTCCTGTGAGGCCCCTGGGAGGCTGGCAGAAATGATCCATGTAATGGTTATTATATAACACACCAGCAGAACATTCCAGCGCAAAGGCTCACAGTTAAATAAAGCACCCTGTTGGTGAGATAGCTCCCCTCAAGCTCATATAGGCCCGCCTCTTGGAGACTAAAGTCTTAACAGAAGAAACTGGCTGTGTCCGTTTGAGGCGGGAACTAGAATAGCAAAGCCACAGATAGGGGCAAATTATAGCAATTCAGAGATTTGACACAGGAACTCAGGAACCAAGAAAAGGGATGGTAAGACCACCAGGTTGTAGAAGATGTACAGCGGGACTTATAAAAAATGTTGGAACTTATTATATCTTAAATGTATGGAAGAGCAGAATAAGCACAGAGCCAATTCTTCAGAGGAGTCTAAGCATTTTTATGAAGTTTTATAAACTTTAAGAGAAGTCACGGAATAACTATGATGCCATGAGTCCTTTCAATATGAACACCTGTGTCTTTCTCAAGGTCTGGGAAATTCAAAATAGCAACTCTGACTCTTTTTCTTCCCTCTGGTTTCTTTTCTTTTTTATATTTTATTTTTGAAAGACAGAGAGAAACACAGTGTGAACAGGGGAGGGGCAGAGAGAGGGAGACACAGAATCTGAAGCAGGCTCCAGGCTCTGAGCTGTCAGCACAGAGCCCGACGTGGGGCTCGAACCCACAAAATGTGAGGTCATGACCGGAGCCAAAGTTGGACGCTTAACTGACTGAGCCACCCACGTGCCCCTCTTCTCACTGGTTTGTTTTCCTTTTTGTGAATCTCTGACCAGAAAGGGTTGAAATGTTAGAATCACTCCTCTAAGACTCTTCCCTTTCATAGCTTCCTCTTTGTCCTTTGTGTCCTGGGGAGAAATCCTTGGGTCTGATCCTCTAGCTCAACCGTTCAACCTTAGGGTGGGCTTGTCAGCTGCCCCTTTTTAATTGTGATTATCACAGTTTAATTCCAAGATCCCTGTTTCATGATACCGGCACGTTCTTGTTGTAGAGCTGTGAGGGCCTCTCTTTAAGCCCCTGAAGATTCTACATTTTTTTTTTTAAGTCTTGTGCCACGCTATTCACTCAATTTACCTGGATTTTAGCCTTTTCTGTTGTTGAGTCTGTGGTCTTTCTTGCATGGTGTTGGTTTTCTTCCACTGTTACGGGTGGC
The DNA here is from genome assembly GCF_023721935.1 of Panthera uncia. Taxonomy (NCBI): domain Eukaryota; kingdom Metazoa; phylum Chordata; class Mammalia; order Carnivora; family Felidae; genus Panthera; species Panthera uncia. The sequence goes on along the minus strand of NW_026058165.1, from coordinate 47,892 downwards.
TTGGTTGCAGAGATTCTGGGCAGCAAAGTGGCCGGCAGCTAAGCCCTCCTTGGGGAGCGGCACCAGGAGCAGGCTGGGGTCTCCCCCTCCCTCCGCCCAGAGGGGAGAGGCGGAAACGAGCAGGCGTCGCCGCCACCACTGGAGGGTGGGCGTGTGGAGGAGGCAGGGAGGCTCCTGGCCAGCGAGTAAGTCTGCTCCCGGACCCACAGGCCAGGTGCACTGGGCCACTGTCCACGACTCCAAAGCAGGGTGCCGATGGGGGTCCTGAGGGTGGCACTGGGTGCTGGGGAGGAGGGCAGTGCAACATGATAGGAAAAATATGTCCCTGGAAGCTTTGAGCTTGAAGGCGAGGTTTGAAAGCTGCGGGCTTCCTGTAGGATGGTCAGGTCTTTCCTCTTGGACCGTTCTGCTTGTCTAGAGAAGGGCCTTCCACCCCCCCACCTGGCGATGTCGTCCTGTCGGCCACAGTTCTGGGGACTGATTACAATGGGGCATTCAGTCAGGTGAATGATCACTCACCCCTCTTCCCCCTGCCCTGAATGGCATCCCCGTCCTCTGCAATCCCTGGTGCTCCTGAACTTTCCATCCCTCGGGCTGGGGCCTTGCATTTCTGCCTGGATGCTAGTGGTGGTGGTAGCCGAGTCTGGGGAACCGGCTTCTTAAACACCCATTTCTTTTGGTTTGGTTTTTGCACTACCTTCATTGCTACTGCAGAGGCATCTGACGCCCCCTTTTGGGAGTCTTGCGGTGTAGAGCAGGTGGCTTCTTGGCTTCCCCCTGCCCCCACGGGGGTGGGGGTGGGGGGTAGCCAGCTTTCTCCAGTTTCCGCCGGTCCATCTGTTTCCTAGCATCCCGGACTTTGTTACAGTTGTCCGGTTTCCCAGTCTGTTTGTCCTTGTGGGTTTATGAGTCAAGAAAAATCAAAATCTCTGATTCTTTTAAAGGGGTTTTGGAAGGGAGAATAAGAAAACACTGGTGTCCGAGCCACTGTCATACTGAGAGTTTGTTCTCTCTCCTCTCTGGGGTCAGTAGCTACCTGGACACTGCCCTGTTCTCTGGACTCAGTGTCCACTCACTGCTTTTTTGTCAGGATGTCGGTACTTGGAGGCAGGCCCTCAACTAACCACACATTCGCAGTAACTCCAACCCGCTCTTCCTTCCTCTTCCCACAATCTGTCCCTGGGGGTTCCCAGCAGCCACCAACCTCTCCCTCTTCTATGGAAGTTTCTCCTGCAAATGTCTGAGGCATGGGTTTCCTATGGCCCTTTTCTTCTCTTTTCTCTATGTTGATCGGATCCATTTGGCTTTTTAAAGGAGCTTTTCAAAAGTTCTTGTCTGCCAATGGCACTCTTTCTTATTATCCAAACCAGTTATCATTTTATTATTAAAGTATATATACAGAATATATATATTTCTACACTTCATGAAAATTTGGGTGGAACCGGGAATAATTACGAGCGCTCAATTAACCATCTCATCAAATCCTGGCTTTGAAAATATCCAGGCCATCTTCTTTTCCCCCTTTTGGTGGCTAGGGGGTGAGCTGGAAGGTTGTATCGAATTTGGAATGGTTTTCGTCACACCAAGATTATTCATCCATGTTTTATGGTAGTACTTTTGTGTTACATTTTCGTATTTAAATCCTTGGTTCATTTGAATTTATATTTGGTGTAAGATGTAGAAAGGTGTCTAGATTTTTTTCAAATGTTCAACCATTTGTTCAAACATTAGTTATTGACTAGTTTTCTGATTTGAAATATATACTCTTTTAATTCATGTAGCTTCATAATGTGTTTTATTATCTCATGGGTGAAGTTCTCTTAATAATCCCCCTTGTTTTGTAACGAGCACATTTAACATCTACTCTCTTGGCAATTTTCAAATATGCAATACGGTATTAGTAACTATAGTCACCGTGCTTGTCCATGACATCCCCAGGACTTATTTATTTCCTAACTGGAATTTGTGCCTTCCGACCCCCTTCGTGTACTTTGCCCATCCCACAACCCCTGGCTCTGGCAATCACCAATCTGTTCTCTATACCCATAAGCTTGTTATTTTTTTTAATTAAAAAATTCACATATGAGTGAAATCATGTGGTATTTGTCTTCCTCCGATTTATTTCACTTAGCATAATGCCCTCAAGGTCCATTCATGTTGTCATAAATGGCAAGATTTCATTCCTTTTTATAGCTGAATAATATTCCCTTGTATGTGTGTGTATATATCTTCTTTATCCATTCATCCATCGATGGGCACTTAGGTTGTTTCTATATCTTGCCTTTGTGAATAATGCTGTCATGAACATGGGATGCATATATCTTTCTGAATTAGTGTTTTCATTTTCTTTGGATACTCAGAAGTGGGATTGCTGGATCATATAGTAGTTTTATTTTTCATTTTTTAAGGAACTTCCATACAGTTTTCCCTAGAGGCTACACCAGTTTACATCTCCATCAACAGTGCAGAAGGGTTCCCTTCTCTGCGCATTCTTGCCAACACTTGTTATTTCTTATCTTTTTGATACTAGCCATTTTAACAGGTGCAAAGCGATGTCTCATTATGGCTTTGATTTGCATCTCCCTGATGATTCGTGATGTTGAGCATCTTTTCATGCACCTGCAGGCCATCTGTATGTCTTCCTTAAAAAAATGTCTATTCAGATCCTCTGGCCATTTTTAACTTAACCAACAAATTGGACAACCTGGATGAAATGGATAAATCCCTAGAAATACACAACCTTCCAGCCTCAATTATGAAGAAATGGAAAATCTGAAGAGACTTATTGATAGTAAGAAGATTGAATCAGTAATCAAAAACCTCTCAATGAACAAAAGTCCAGCAGCAAATGGCTTCATTGGTGAATTATGCCAACATTCAAAGAAGAATTAACACCAATCCTCTCAAAATCTTCCAAAAACTAGAAGAGAAGGAAGTACGCTCAAAGTCATTTCACAAGGCCAGCATTATTCTGATACTAAAACCAGACAGACCCCCACAAAAACAAACAAACAAAAATCTTAGGTCAATACCCATGATGAACATAGATGCAAAAATCCTCGCAAAATATTGGCAAACCAATACGTTAAAAGGGTCATACGCCATGATGAAGTGGGGATTTATTCCAGGGATGCAAGAAAGTTTCAATATTTGCAAATCAATCAACATGATACACGACATCAATAAACTCAAGGAGGAAAATCAGATGATAATTTCAGTAGATGCAGAAAAAAAGTTTGTTAAAATTCAACATTCATTTATGATGAAAACTCTCAACAAAGTGGGTGGAGAGGGAACGTGCTTCAACATAATAAAGGCCATATATGACAAACCCACAACTAACATCACACTCAATGGTAAAAAAGTGAATGCTTTTCTTCTAAGATCAGGAACAAGACAGAGATGCCCACTCTTGTCACTTTTATTCAACATAGTATTGGAAGTCCTAGCCAGAGCAATTAGGCAAGAAAAAGAATAAAGGCATCCAAATTAGAAAGAAAAGGGTAAAACTGCCAATATTTGCAGATTACATGATAGTATATACAGAAAGCCCTAAAGACACCACCCAACACTATTAGAATTAATAAACAAATTCAGTAACTTTGCAGGATATGGAATCAATACCGAAAAATCTGTTGTGTTTCTACACATTAATAATGATCAGAGGTGTCTGGGTGACTCAGTCGGTTGAGCGCCTGGTCATGATCTCATAGTTCGTGAATTTGAGCTTTCGTTGGGCTCGCTGCTATCAGTGGGGAGCACCCTTTGGATCCTCTGTCCCCCCCTCCCCCACCCCTCCTCCGCTCATTCTCTCTCTCTCAAAAATAAAAATTCACATTAAAAACTATGATCAAAAAGAGAAATTATGAAAACAATTCTATTTACAATTGCATCAAAAAGAATCAAATCACTAGAAAAAATATAACCAAGCAGGTGAAAGACCCGTACACTGAAAATTATAAAACACTGATGAAAGAAATGGAAGAAGACACAGAGAAGTGGAAAAATACGCTGTGCTCATGGGTTGAAAGAATTAATATTGTTAAAATATACACATTTCCCAAAGCAATCTACAGATTCAATGCAATCCCTATCCAAATTCCAATGGCATTTTTCACAGAAATAGAATAATCTTAAAATGTGTATGAAATCACAAAAGACCCTAAATAAACAAAATGATCTTGAGAAAGAAGAACGAAGCATGAAGGCATCATGCTCCCTGATCTCAAACTATCGTGCAAAGCTATGGTCATCAAAATGTGTGTTATTGGCATAAAAACGAACACAGAGATCAATAAAATAGAGATCCCAGATATAAGCCCATGGTCAAATAATTTACAGCAAAGGAGACAAGTATATACAACGGGGAAATAAATGCTCTTGGGAAAACTGGACAGCCACACACAAAAGAATGAAACTGGACCACTGCCTTACACCACACGCAAAAATTAACTCAAAATGGAGTAAAGACTCGATTGTAAGACCTGAAAGCATAAAACTCCTAGAAGAAAATAGAGGTGAGAAGCTCCTTGACATTGGTCTTGGTGATGATTTTTAAAATCTGACTCCAAAAGCAAAGGCAATAAAAGAAAAAAAAAAAAAATAGACCAGTAGGACTACATCAAACTAAAAAACTTCGGCACAGCAAAGGAAATCAACAAAATGGAAATGCAACCCACTGGATGGGAGGAAATATTTGCAGATTCTATATCTGATAAGGGGTTATCATCCAAAATATATAAAGAACTCCTACAACTCCATAGCAAAGAAACCAAACAATGTAACAGTTCTTTTTAGCTCTTTCCTTGGCAATTTGTCTAAGTTTATTCTACTAAATACATTTTTAATAATTTGGGCAAGTTAAAGAATCCCATTAGAATTTGGGAGGGCTTGGATTTATTTTTATGGATTCTTTTAGGGAACGTTGGCATTTTAATAATTATAAGCCATATTTCAGCCTCTTGGATGAATTTACATTATCCAGCCAGCTGAAGTAATCGTTTACTTTAAGATGTAATAAAATTGTCTCAACATCCCATCTCACACCTGATAGAAGTCCCAACATGCTTCTCAGTCTCTCTGGGGTTTCATGGCAGTGGAAGGGGTTCGGTGTTTATTTTTTCCTGAGCCAGGTCCATTTTTCTGCTTCCATGGAATTTTTGATCTCTGCTCTGGCTCTGACCCCTGCACGTCTGTCCTTTCCCCAGTCCACAACACCCCACTGGAGACCATCTGATCTTTTTGCTGGCATGAACTCAAGGCCACGAGCACACGAGATGGGCAACTTCAGGATAAGTCTGAGCCCTGGAGTCAGAATGTCTAGGTCAACAGACTCCACTGGCAAGCTGTGCGCTTGGTCAAGTTACTTAACTTCTCTCTGTCTGAGTTCCTCATCTGTTATGGGAAATAGATTTTTTTTTCACTATTAAATGATATACACAGTTTAAATGCTTAGTGTATTGCCTAGAAAGTAGGTACACAATAAACATGAACTGTTATCACCACAACCACAACGACAATCTTCATCATCGAAGATTTGGAGGCTCCGCGAATGGCTTACATTAAAACGAAGAGGACAAATGACTTTCAACTGAATATTGGAATGTTTACGTATTTGCTCTCAAAAGCCTCTACTTGTCCTCTTACAGCAAGAAGGTCCTCACTTTCCGATTAAGCGTCAGTTGCACCCCCGGGATCTCTTGCCTTCTTCTTCCTGGTTTACTCTCCTCCAACCCGATCTCACTATTTTAATTCTTGTCCTCTACAGCAAGGAATAGGCACTATCTTGCCAAAATTAAACCAGCCCATCAAGGTGTTGGCTTAACAAAAACACTTTTCTCTCCCAGGAGAAATTCTGTAGTCAAATCTTGCAGCTCAGAAACTAATAATTGCTTTTTCCCTGCTTCACAATCTACTAGGTCGGTCTCTCCCATCTCCTCTATTGTCCATCTAGAGAGTTTTGTTGTTTTCTCTATAGAGCATGCATCATATTCCTTTATGATATCTATAAATTGCTATTATGAATGGAATTGTTTATCCGTTATACTTTCTGACTGGTTAGTATGAAAGTGATTACTTTTTTTGTCTATTTGTTTTGGAACTCGAATTGTATTATCACTGGTTTTAACAGCTTTCCGTCCATGCTGTTGGGTTTTCTCTGTATATCATCATTTTTTCTTCGAGTTAAAGGTAATTTTGCTTGCTACTCTCTAATACTTACGTCTTCTGTTTTGGCTTATCATGCTGGCTTGGACAGACGTCATGGGTCAGTAATGACAATGGCCTGCTGGTACTGATGGATCCTACCTGCTAATATTTTGTTTAGGATTTACAAGTGAAATGAGGTCTGCAGCTTTCTTTTTAGTGTGTCTTTGATAGGTTTTGTTTCAGTGTTTTTCTGGCTTTGTAAAAACAGTAGAGCATTGAGAAACACTCCTTCTTTCTTTGAGTTCTGGAACAATTTAAGTAATTTCTGTATTCTCTATTCTTTGATGGTTGGAGCCACGTAAACTGTGTGGACCCGGCTTCTTTAGGGAGAGATTCCTTCACAATCATCTCCTAGCTTATTTTAGGTTTCCTATTTCTTCTTCATGGGGGACATTTATTTATCTCAGAATAATTGTCCCTATCAGTTTTTAAGTTTATTTCCACAGGTTTACAAAGTATCTTTTAATACTTTTGAGAGCTTTCCCCTGCCTCGGTGGTTATCGGCCTTTTCTTTTGTCGGATTTTGGATATTTGCATTTTCTTACTCTTTCTGCTTCTTGGATTAAGGGAGATTATGACTTGCTTTTCTTGAGTTTTTCTATCTCTTTCATTAATGAATCAACTCTCCTGCTTTTAGGTTTTCTGGTTTCCGCAAAGCTTCATGCTTTCTTGTGTTTATTTCCTTCTCCTTTAGGTTTGATATTCTTTTCCTAAATTTTTGAGTTTCATAATTAGTTCATGTCACTCTTCTTTGCTAGCAATGGGAGAACTTGCAGCTATACATTTTCCCCGAGAACACTTTGACTTCAACATATGCATTTTGGTGCCCAGCGGTCTCATTATTGTTGTGTTAGCAAATATGTATTGAGAGAGAGAGTGGTATATTTCCCAAGTGGCTGGGATGCTATCATTGGATTGTTCCCACTTGTTTATTTCCAGATTTATTGCATTTTAGACAGAAAATGTGATCCATCCTCTTTCTGCTATTAAAAATATGTTGAGTTTGGCTTTATGGTAAAATGTGGACCTTATTCCTAGTATATAATTAAGGTCTGTAATCATTTCATACACACTTGAAAAAAAATACATTCTGGAATATAATTATGTAACACATACATTTCTATATGAATATATATATATATACACTCACATTATTAATTATACTATTAAGACCATCTACGTCCATGCATTTTACATTCTTAACCTGTCAAGGACCGAGAGAGACTTGACTTATTTTTTCATCCACGCTTCTTTTTTTCCTAGAGTTTGTTGTACGAGGGATTGTTTCTCAAGGTGTGATCCCCCGACCAGCAGCATCAGCATCATCTGAAACCATGGCAGAAATGAAATGCTGAGCCTTGTGGCCTCCTGAACTAGAAATGGCCTGGCACATATCAATATGTCTTTTAAGAAGTCCTCTGAGGGCTCTGGATGTACACTCATGCTTGAAGACCACTGGAGGAGGTACGACGTGTGAATCTCACTTTGCCCCGAGAGATTATTCTTTTTGTCCAATGGTTTGTGATGCTACCTTTTAAAAAAGTTTCTTTATTTTAACAGAGAGACAGAGCATGTGGGAGGTGCAGAGAGAGAGAGAGGGAGAGAGAGAACCTCAAGCAGGCTCTGTACTGTCAGCATGGAGCCCGTTGCGGGGCTCAGACTCATGAACCATGAGATCATGGCCTGAACTGAAATCAAGAGTCGGATGCTTAGCCGACTGAGCCACCCAGGCGCCCACTGATACTACCTTTTTCAAGAACTTAATTCTGTTTCTGAAATATTTATTCTGTACCATTAACATGTAACATACTGCTTTACTTGTTATAGTTAATGAAGACAGGCAATCAGAAGTAGGCATTATGTGTTTTTCATTAAATTTGCAAAGATTTAAAGACTCAATACCTTTTAGTGTTAACAAGAATGGAATGAACTAGACACTCTAACACATTGGTGGTGAGTATGTAAAGTGATACATTTTTGTTTTTCCTGAAAAGAAATGATCATAACATGTCTACAACATCTTAACCTTTGTTTCAGTAATTCTGCTCCTCCGAATTCATCGTAAGAAAATAATCAGAACTGGTGAACAATTTATATTTATGTGGCTTTTTGTTTGTTCATCTAGACTGTTAACTAATTTTCATGAATAGAATATTTTATAAAAAAGTTTTAGATTTTAATTTACATTAGGGTTCACTCTTTTTTTGTGGTATATTTTTGGGTTTTGACAAATGCATGACAAGTACCCACCATTACCATATCATATAGAATAATTTCCCTTGCCAGGATGCCTGGGTAGCTTAGTCAGTTAAGCATCTGACTTTGGCTCAGGTCATGATCTCATTGTTCATGAATTCGAGCCCCACGTCGGGCTCTGTGCTGACAGCTCAGAGCCTGGAGCCTGCTTTGGATTCTGTGTCTTCCTCTATCTCTGCCCCTCCCCTGCTCACACTCTCTCTCAGAAATCAACATTAAAAATTTTTTTAAAGAATAATTTCACTTGCCTAAAACCGCCTAGCTCCACCTATTTGGGTTTTTTTTAATAGGAAAGGATATAAAAAATTAGAAAAGAATATGGATCACATAAAGGTCCTACAATAAAAGAACGTTTAAATAAACAAATTCTGATATATTCAATTCAAATGAAATAGTATGCAGCCATTAAAAATAGTGTTCCTGTAAAATACTTAAAGACTTGGGGAAATGTCCATAATACATTACTAAGTTTAAAAAAGTATCTAAACTATATGTATAACATCACTCCAACTTTGCAGAAGAATAATTATCTATGCTCATGAGGAAAAACTACTCCAAAGGGAGGAAGACACTGAAGGTTCTCCACTGAAATGCCTAGAAGCCTGTGAGAGGCCCAAAGTAGGTTGTAGGGTTAGGAAAATAGCCTTGGACATCAGCCAGCCGCAGTAAGAATCATGGCTCAGCCACCTGAGATCTGCGTGGTCTTGGGAAAGTTGCTTTCTTTTTTATTTCATGTTTACGAAATTGTCGAAAATAAGTATGTAATGCTTTTAAAATGAGAAAACAAGTAAAAAGAGGAAGTGATAAGGAGCAAGAGTAGAGACACTGGGGCAATAAAGGGCTGCAGGTGGCAAAATTCCCCACCTGAAGAGCTGAGGCAGAAAAGGGAGGTCGGTGACTCACAGAATTGCAAAGTCCGTAGAAGGGCTGGCTTGGGCAGGGCTGAGATGATGACCCCCAGACCCAGTTCTCTCCTTGGCTCTTCCGGGCCCCAGGCTTCCTCTTTCAGTAGCCCCAGACCTCACATGGCATTCCCAACCCTCTCATTTCACAGCCAGTGAGAGTTTCCCAGAACTCCCTCATAAAATCTCATTGGCTCTGTGTGAGTCACATGCCTATCTCTCGACCGATCAGTGGTCAGGGAAAATAGGTACTGCTTGGCTTAATCCTGGATCATCCAACCTCCTGGATCAGGTACGGATTCAAATTCCACAGAACCATAAGGACCGGCAGCAAGTGAGGGGGTGATTCTCTAATGGGAAAGACTCTAGGTGGCAAAAACCAAAAGATGCTCTTTTTCTTGAAGGAGGTGGCTCTACAACTCTGCCAGCTGTTTCGGGTGCACCTCTTTAACGTCTGTGCCCTTCCCGGGGTTTCGTTTTGGGGGCCATTGTTTTTCTGTCCACAGCAGAGATGGTTGTATTGGTTTGTCCTGAACCAAGACTGAGCCAGGTGGTCAATGACTGGTTCTCAGGACACTAGACCACGGTTTGTGCTAGTACCCTTCAGTTTATGCGTTCAGCATGTCGCATCAGAAGGATTTCATTAAATGCCCTCTTTACACAGTCCAAGACTATTGTTTGCCCGAGTGTTATTGGGAGTCGTAGGGAAGGCACCCCGGAGGCCCGGATCAGGGGAGGGGGATCCGTGTTTTATTGTAACTCAAACACAGCGTCTTGGATGCCTTTTATGACCTCTCCAAGAAGACAAAAGACTGGTATAACAACACTCTTGCCAATTTGCGGCGAAGTTTATCATCCTTAGTTTCCCAGCTGGAGCTCCTCACCCCAGTTCAATATCCTTGAGCTAAACAGAGTCCTCGTTTTATGGCTGTTATGAAATTGTATTCTTGGAACAAGGACAAACCCCGACTCCTCTACAATCATGGTCAGTTGAACCCACTGGTGTCGTTGGGGTTGGCAATAAAAACAGGTTGGATGTTAAGCAGATGCACCTGCTTCTCAGGCATCGCTCAGGGGCCAAAAGATAGACTGATTGCGTGGACCGTGCTCTGTGCACTGGAAGGAAAGGAGTGGGGCGGAATTCCCTTGGGAAGTTGGGGCCTCGGGGAGTAAGGATCAAATAAACTCCCTTCTGAGCAGGCTGCGTCTCCATCTGACAGTGAAATAATCCAGTTTTCTTGGACTATGAATGTGGAGAGACCTTTAGCCCCACCTTAGTCGACACATGAACACATGGCAGGAGCCCATAAAGAAGAAGGTACTAGACCAGGCCATATGCACCTTGTCATGTCCTTCATAAAACGGGATTTCATGACCTTGGCCCTGTCGTCATTTTTATCTTGCCTGCTGCCTCTTTCTCTGTTTCCTGGACTCGGTAGCCAGTTGCCCAGTTACCTGAAGAGAGACGGTTTTGCAAAGCGAAATACTACATTACCATTACTAACGTCCCGTTTTACACCCTATCTTTGCTGCGTGAGTCAGCATTCTATACACTACCTCAAATCCTCACAAGAACTGTCTGTAGAAGGTTCCACAATTACCATTGTAAACAGGAGGAAATGAAGGCTCTGTCTCGCTAGTAACTTGCCCAAAGCCATCCAGCTCTCTGTTGATGAAACCGGAGTTTTGAAATGAAACCTGCCAAAGCGAAATACCGTATTCCTTCCCTCATTATCAATAGCTAACAAAAATGCATTTCTTTCAAATTGATTGGGGCAGACTTTAGCCTGATTCCATTTTTCATTTCTTGTTTCTAAATCTAGTAGCCTCGGTGGTATTACAAGCCTCACCCATAGGGTGACTGATCGTCTGAGGGAATCCAATCTTCCCAATTCATAGCTATGCCACAGCAGCCTTCCAGAACCTTCCATGGGTGTGTGTGGGGGGGGGCGGTGGGGGGGGCAAGGAGACTTCCTTGCCCTGAGGTTTTGGCAAAACCACCTAAGAAAAAACTCTCCCACTTCCTTCCATCAGAAAACATTTCCACCCCACCTTTGTGTGACCTCTCTTTGGCTCAAAAGTGATGATGAGCAGAATTAAGACATGTCTGTGGCTTGACCCCATTGTTTGCACTTATTCGATGTGAAATGCTGATAATCACTTTGCAATTTTACATCTTGGTGCCAGTACAAGGTTGGAAGCAGCTGTTTGAAAAACAAATAGCTTTAAACCCCCTTGTGAAGCGATGACCTCATGCAGGAAGCTGGTTGGGTCCCTGCCCTTGGAGGGGATGGCGGTGGGTTCCCGTCAGACAAGCTGCTCCTTGTAAGCCATGCAGTGGCTGGCTTTGAGACAGAGGCTGCGGATGGTCCGTGAGAGCCACATCTGTTTGTAAATCTTCAAGAGGCATGGGGTTGGGTTTTCCAGTCTTCAACTGTAGAGGAAAAACAAAACAAAACAAAACAAAGCAAAATGAAAAGAAACCACTTCCTGTCAGTGAAGTCCTATGTTTCTAGCTTTAACTTCTCTCTCTCAAATGCTTCTCTCTCAAATGCTTTTCAAGAACCATTCCAAAGAGGCTGTTCTCAGGACTTGGAATTGGTGTTTGAAAATGTCACCTCCTGGGAAAAACTCATAAAGCCACCAGTTATTTTGTGGACTCTTTTTGGCTCTGTCCCTTTATATATTGGGCATGTTCTCCCACCCTTGTGCCCTTCAGCGGCTCAGGACATCCTTTTTGCCCCTCCATTTCCATCCTGCAAGAGGTGAAGTGTGGACTCTGGTCTATCACCTCAATTTAAACTCCTTGAAAAAAATTTTTGATCAAAAATGATCATTTTGCCCTAGTGGGTGCATTTTCCAAACTCATTCAGTAACTAGTTCAGTCAACCTAACCACTTTTGGGGTCCCTACTACGTGCCAAATACTGCCACGGGTTCTGGGGATGTGACGATACAAGACCCATTATCTATATTCAAGCCCACAGCCCAGTGGAGGAGGAGTCAGAGAAGGAAGGAGCTTGAGGACTCTACGGTAAGGTATATACTACTTGGGATGGTGGGGAGCCGGCATGGGTTGGTGGGCACGGGCAGGTGAAAGAAAGGATGACCAAAGTTGACTTCTGGAAGGATAATCCCAATCTGAACTTTGAAGAACACAGAGGAGTTGGCAAAACTGTTTAAGACAGAAGCAGCCTTATGAAGAAGGTGCAAGAGTGAGAAGGGAAATGTATGCTGGGGCCACAGCATCGCATGGAAGGGGACAGAGGGAGGAGAGAAGATTGCAAAACGAGGCAGAGGCCAGGTCACCATGCTGGCTTTCTGCCATCACTGCCCCTGTGAGAAGTCCCTCCTCTGTGGCCCACAAGAGCATCTCAGCCCTGAGGGGCCTCTGTGTATGGGCCTCCTTGCAGCACGTAGCCCATCTGGAGACATCTTCATGGGCACAGAGATTCTTGCCCTCAATGTTGATTGTTACCAGTTATTTCATATTTCCCAAAGAAATATGAAACAGAAGTTTCAGACAGGTCATTATTCAATGTCTATAGCAACCCTTCAAAACCTATAATATTGGTTGGGGGTGGGGGTTTGGACTAAATCAGACATTGAGCCCTCTGGCCTACTGTCTTGCCTCTATTCATGGAGAAGGTTCTCACCAACCAGAGCTTCAGGATTTCCCCTTGGAGGCCTTCCCATGGCTGGTAGGGAGTGCCTGTTAGACACCTCTCCTCTGTCTCTTCCAGAACACCTGCTCTTCTCCAACAGTGTCCCCACTTCCCTTGTTATTCTAGCCACTCTCCACCGCACACCCCAACTCCCCACAAAAGTCAGCAAATTGCTTGACCTGTTGGTCCTCATAGCCTCCTTGGAGCAGAGTGAGTGAAAGCCCTTCTCTCCTCAGCCAAGTGAAGACAGCGGGAAGCCTAGGGTCTAGAAGCTGGGTGGGGGCTACTGGGGATGATCAGCTTCTCCCAGTTCTACTTTTCTTAATTTTTCCTTTGGTGATCTCCACTTATGTTTTCAAAAAACTTCAGACATCCTACACCAGTAACAGGAGATTCCTGCCAAAAGGCCCTGTGGTCTCTGCTAATGAGAGTCAGAATCCTCTCTGAACTTATTAAGCCACGAGTGGATTTATCCTTCTACTCACCTTCATCTTCTTTATGAAGTTCCCTTCCATTCATTTCACACTAACAGAAGTGCGCAGTTACTCTTTCCTAATTCCTCCTGATCACGGAGTGGAAGGAATGACCTATTACCAAACAATATCGGTAGCACAACAGGTTCCAATCTATTGGGTTTCCCTGCCGGGCTCAACTTTGTACATACAAACACAGTGCCAGGCACCTACTCATGGCTCGCTGTTTCTTCAATAAGTGAATAAATGAATCCGCGATCCCAAACATTCACAATTAACCTGTACGTTTGGTAAGATTATTTCCAATTTATAAATGAAAAGGCGAAGGCTCAGAAAGGTTGAGTTGCCCGTGGTCTTCCGGGGAAAGTGGCGCATTTTGGTTTTTAACACAAGTCTTTCTGGCCCCACAGGGCATGTTCTTCCAGAAAACCAGGAATTGCTCGCCTGCCGACCTATTCAATAATAGCTCATGTCAGTAATGGACAACCCTCTGCGTGGACACCTTTTGTGATAGTCTTAGTGCTGGGTAACGAGGCTGTGGATTTGGGTAATTCTTCACGACCCAGTTTATCACTTCTTAAGTTGCCTCCCTCCCTAGAGTTGTCTCCTTTGTCCATACGCAATGCAGAATTTCATTATTTGATTAACTCATTCATTCATGCATTCCACATTCTGGAAGTGTCTGCTACATGCTAGATGCTGCAGATACAAAGACAACCCCAATGACTCCTGCCTTCAAGCGTCCTAGAATTCATCACAGTGTATTAGCCATTTATGTGACTATCTCAAGAACAAAGACAAAGTCTTATGGGTATTTTTGTTTCCAGCTCCTGACAAAAGACTTGGCTGATGAGAGGCCCTCAGCAAATTTGGTTGAGTTGATACGGTGTCTGTAACAATGGGTGCTATATATAAATCTGTGTTCCACGGGCTGCAGCCGTGCTTTTGGGGGCACGAGTACTAATTAATTCCTTCGGATCATTGAACTATCATTTAATAAATGGCGCAATTGCTTTACTACGGAGAGCTGCTTGAGGGGTTAGATTCATTTTCTTCCCTCACATTAAGCAGCAATTGTGGTCATTCTTTATGCAATGAACCAGTGAGAACTCATTTTTTCCCCCATCATTTTTTTTAAACTAGATTTCATAAAATATGGCACAAAATTCTAAAATCACAAAAGGTGTAAAATTAAAAGTAAATCTCCGACCTTTGGCTCCAGCCACCTCGCTGTCATCCCTAGAACGAGCAGTGGTCTCCAGTTTCCTTGAGGGTCCGTCCAGAGATATTCTGCGCATACACAAGCATATACATGTAGGCTTTTATGTATACCTGCATCCACCTGCACCCCCCAAAGTGTGTACCATACACAGCGTTCTACACTTTGCTTTGCTTATTTAATGTCAAATCCTGTTTTTCAGAGAGAGAGAGAGAGAGAGCATGCAAATGAGCAGGGGAGGGGCAGAGAGAGAATCTTAAGCAGGCTCTGCATTCAGCACACAGCCCGACATGGGGCTCAATCCCACGAGCCTGGGATCATGACCTGAGCCAAATGCTTAACCAACTGAGCCACCCAGGCACCCCTTTAATGTTAAAGCCTAAAGACCTTTTAGCGTTATCACATAGATAATATTCTCATTTTTATTTTTATTTGTTTATTTTAGCATTTATTTATTGTTGAGAGAGAGAGACAGAGCGCAAGCAGGGGAGGGGCAGAGAGAGAGGGAGACACAGAATCCAAAGCAGGCTCCAGGCTCTGAGCTGTCAGCACAATGCCCGACGTGGGGCTTGAACTCACAGACCTCGAGATCATGACCTGAGCAGAAGCCGGCTCAACCGACTGAGCCACCCAGGCACCTGATAATATTCTCATTTTTTAATGGTTGCTTATTGTTACATTAAATGGATTATACTGTATTTTATTTATTTTTATTTTTATTTTTTTAATTTTTTTTTTTTTAACATTTATTTATTTTTGAGACAGAGACAGAGCATGAACAGGGGAGGGGCAGAGAGAGGGAGACACAGAATCTGAAACAGGCTCCAGGCTCTGAGCGGTCAGCACAGAGCCCGATGCGGGGCTCGAACTCACGGACCGTGAGATCATGACCTGAGCCGAAGTCGGACACTTAACCGACCGAGCCACCCAGGCGCCTCGATTATACCGTATTTTAAACAGTTCCCCCTTAAGGCACATTTGGGCGGTTTCCAAACATTTGTTTTATCACTCACAGAGCTGCAGTGAATATCCTTATAAATATATCTTTTTGCATATCTAGAAAGATAAATTCCTAAATGTGAAATTTAAATACATTTATTTCAGCTTTTAAATTTTGGTGTAAAATTGGTTAATTTTAATAAATGAAATTAATTAAAATAAATTCCTAGAAGCCCTGGACCAAGGGACATACACGTTTTGAGAAGACATTGTGGGATTGTCGCTTGCCATACAAGTCGTCCCGATTAGCACTCCTACTGTCAAGATGGGTCATCCAAATTTTGATCTGTCTTAAACTCATTGTAATGTTGGGTTTTTTTGTTTGTTTTAATATTTTTTAATGTTTATTTTTGAAAGAGAGAGAGACAGAGACAGACAGAGCACGAGAGGGGGAGGGGCAGAGAGAGAAGGAGACACAGAATCTGAAGGAGGCGCTAGGCTCTGAGCTGTCAGCACAGAGCCCGACGTGGGGCTCAAACTCATGGACTGTGACATTATGACCTGAGCCAAAGTCGGACAGTTAACTAACTGAGCCACCCAAGTGCCCCTAAACTCACTGTAATTTTAATGTTCATTTCCCTTATTATGAGATCTTATTTATTTTTTAAAAAATCCAGTTTAATGTGAAACCACAATGTTCATGATACCAAAGTTACTACAACCACAAATTTTGTATTCTTCCCGAACTGCTGGCCAACTTTTCATTATAAGTTTGTATCACTGTTCATCCCCAAATGAATTTGAAGCAGTTTAATAAAAGAAAAAATACACAACGAAAGAGAGAGGGAGAGTTTTTTCTTTTTAAATCAAGAGAAAGGAAAAGAGGCAAATGGCGAGGTGAAAAAGGAGGGAAGTTTCCTATAACAACAAGCATTTTTTCAGGACCAACCATTTACTAATATTGGGCCAGAATTTTGGCCCTGAGCTTCCTGGAGGTCAAGGTAAAAAGGGAAATCTATTCAGTTAACAAATGTGCATTATTCATAAGGGAAAATAGTACTTAAGAAAATCAAAGCCTTTGGATTTTAAATCTAAGAGAAATGCACATGGTTTATCACAAAGAGACTCCAGGTAGCATAGGGATAATGTCCTCAACAAGATCCCTAAAAACAACAGAAAAAGTAAACTTGGGGGATTACAGAGCTGTTCTCCCATTAGTCCAGAATGCTTTCCTTGGGCCCTCTGTCTGGTAAGAGCGCCCCCTTTTCTCTGCCTCTCCGGGGTCCTGGTGGGCCTCAGCCAGCATGCCCCATCTTCCACTGTGAAGACCGCCAGGCAACAATCCAAGGCAGAAATGCAGAGGCGTAAGCGGGTTGCGTTAGCTCGCTGGTTGATGATTTAGACTGGGCTCAGCTGAGCAGTGCTTCCGGTCTTGGCTGGTCCTCTCCCCAGCCAAGGGGGGCCGCCTGGCTGTCGCAGGGGCCACTGGGGCATCTGGGCTCCGCTCCACGGGTCTCTCGGCCTCCAGGATGCCAGCCCAGCAAGTTCTCGAGGCACAACAGAGCCCCAGGAGTGGAAGCCCAGGCGCAGGAGTTCTTTGTCCAACCTCAGCACATGTCATCCCATTGGCCAGAGCAGTCACATGGCCACACTCAGCCCTGAGCAACCGAGACGCGGGTTCGTTGTGGAGAGAACTGCAAAGTCACATGGAAAAGGGCACAGATACAGGGAAGGGAGCAGAACTGGGGCCATTACGGTGCTATCACCTTCCACAGGAGCCAGTGACCTAGGCTTGGCCAGATCATGGGCAAACTCACGTGCTCCCCACCGCGCCCAGCAAGGCCTCGGTACAGAAATCCCGGGAGGAAGAAGCTTACGGCTCCCCTGGGGTGCTCGGCTGGGACTGCAAGCAGCCACGCTCCCCAGAGCTTACAGAGGACCTTCTTGCCGCAGGAGGGAAGGAGACCAGCTTTCAGAGAGAAGCAGGGACAAGAGCAGATAGGACGCGTGCAGAAGGGAGAAAGAGCTCTGACTCCAGTAGCCTCGCCGGTTCCCCTGCGCTGATCCATTTCCCCACGGGCTGCACCAGCTCGGTCACCGAAGAACTCTGTGGCTCCAAGCCCAGTTGCTTCATTTCTTCGTGCCTCGGATTCTTTATCTCTAAAAGGGGCATCTGATAGCCTCGCGACACTGAGTTGTTATTGCAGATCGAGGACGTTATTGCAGGAGCGAATTAGAACGGCGCCCGGCACGGAGATGTGTGATAGCCATTTTTCGTTGAAGTTAGCCCGCTTTGCGTTTCTGTCATTTGCCCTGGAAAGATTCCCGGCCGCAGAGTTAACTTCCGTGAGGGGTGTCTCAGTTGCATTTGGCGGAAAGACGAGGCCACCTCGCTTGGCGGCAGAGACTCTCCACCTTCGCCCAAAGCCATCCACCTGCCTCCCGGATGTCAAATCTACCAAGAAAAAAAACAAACGGACCGCTTTACCTCGGATTAGCCGAATCCTCCACAGGCCCAGTGAGTGCGTCATCTGCAGTCACCACACTCGGAGGACTTGATACATGAAGGCAGTGTTCGCGGTCATCAGTGTCCCCATCCGCGTGAGTGAGGTTCGCCTGGGCGAGGACTCGGTGGGCGGGGACCCGGTGGGCGGGGACTCGGTGGGCGGGGCCCCCGGTGGGTGGGACTCGGTGGGCGGGGACCCGGTGGGTGGGGCCTCAGTGGATGGGGACCCGGTGGGCGGGGACTCGGTGGGCGGGGCCTCGGTGGATGGGGACCCGGTGGGCGGGGACTCGGTGGGTGGGGACTCAGTGGATGGGGACCCGGTGGGCGGGGACTAGGTGGGCGGGGACCCGGTGGGCGGGGACTCGGTGGGCGGGGCCCCCGGTGGGCGGGGCCCCGGTGGGCGGGGCCGGATTGCTGCCTGAGCTTATGGACCAGACTGTGGGTGACAGGCTTTTAAGATTCTTTCTGTGCAGCAGCCACCGAGCTGCACCCAGCCAATCCTGGGCCCCTAAAAGGAAACACAAGGCCGCGGATGGCCTGGACTGGCCCCCATCGGGCTCCGCGCAGCCTGGCTGGAGTCCCCTCTCCCTGCAGGCCTGCCATCAGAGAGCAAGGGTGCACAGGTTGGCTGGCTACAGCCTGCCTCCACATGGGGAATAAAGCCCAGCATTGTGCTGTACTTGCAACATCTTTCCCTTCCCAGGGTTCCTGATGTGTTTGTTGCCCTGGATCTGGTCTGAATGTTCTCTTTGTCACGGACGGACCTTCGGGTGCCGAGGTGCGTTTGCCTTCTCCGCGGCAGTCCTGGGTTAAGTAAATACATTAAGGCAACATACACCGCTTGACACTGGAGCCAGCCTCAATCACTCACATAACTCATGTGGCAAAAGACGGAGCTGCTGCGGTTTTGAGTTCGTTTCAAGATGGATTTCTTTGTTCAGTTCTTTTGCGGTGGGGCGACAGGCACCGGGATGGGGGCAGCCGTGCTCTGACTCAGCTGGCCATTTTTCTCTCGCAAGGCTGTTCGAGAGTTTCTAAATCCTGTGCAGATGAACACAGAACATGACCTTTAGCCATCCGCAGGATACCGTGCTGACATCACCACATAAATATACACTCCAAAGAAAGCCGTGAGTAAGCTTAGCGCTGATTTTTATCACTTTCCCAGCACACTGGCAGTCTGCTTATTCGTCATGCACCTTTACAAAACCCATAATATTTAGAAATGTGCTGTGTTAGTCCCAGAGGCTTAAATAAACTAAAGCCAGTGAATGTTTTAATGTAATGAATTACCTTCACATGTGAAATTATTACTCTGCATGATACTCAGTACTGCCAGCTCTGTGTATACTCTGCTCTTTGGGGGCCGTAGGTTCCTTTCTCCTTCTGAAATATCTGCTTCAGAGAGTCTTTTAAGGGTCGAAGCATTTCTATTTCAATGCTGCTGCAAATGTCCAAGGCGCTGAAGAATGGATGAAACTGTACATTAAAAAAAAAAAAAAAACCAAAAAAATCCAGCATCTCTCCTCCAGGAATGTGTGGTCTAAGGCCAGTGGAAAGATGCGTGGGAAGCGTAAATGGGAGAGAGTGGGAGGGTCACTGTAATCTATAAAATCAGTAAATGTTATTTTCCTTTGAAAGTAGAAACAAACGGTTTGCTTTCTAAGCATAGCAGAGATTCTCAAGCAGGGGCAATTTTGCTCCCTCTGGGGACAATTAACAATGTCTAGAGATATATTTTTCAAGTTTATGTATTTATTTTGAAAGAGAGAGAGATAGCACGCAAGCAGAGAGGGAGAGAATCCCCTGCAGGCTCAGCACTGTCAGCACAGAGCCCAATGCAGGGCTCGAACTCACGAGCTGTGAGATCTTGACATCAAGAGGCGAAATCAAGAGTCAGGTGCTTAACCAACTGAGCCACCCAGGTGCCCCTAGAGACATTTTTAGTTGTCACTGGGGGGGGGGGGGGGGGGTTCAGGGTGCTACTGGCATCTAGTGGGTAGAAATCACGATGTCACTAAACATCTATCATGCAGGACAGCGCCTTCAGGAAAGAATTGTCCGTTCCAGAATGCCATCAGTGCCACAGCTAAGACCCGTGGGAGCACAGAACACCTAGGAACTGAACCACATCTCTAGTGTGTACTAACAGAGTTGGGTGATCATAAACTTCTTAAGATGCTTTTGTAAGCACTAAGCTGAACCTCCTGCAAACTTACTGGCAGCGAAACATTGTTGCAAAATTCCCATTCCTTGTTTATCCTGAGCTATAAGAGGCCTACTGATAAGGGTTTGCCTGGCTCCTAGGTGAAGTGCCCTACACCCGGCTTCCCCCAATGACATCTTGCATGACAATAGCACAATATGAACACCAGAAAATGGACATTGGTACAATACTAGCTACCGACTGACAATCTTATTTGGATTTTACCAGTTTGCTCAAGTTTCAACTAATTAAACATTAAAGAATGTATCCCTCCTCCCCCAAATAATCAACTTTATCCCTCTAGAAGTGCTTTCTATGGAAAGCAAGACAGTAATCTTTCTGAGGCTAAATGATGCTAATTGCCAAGGATGCCAGGAAAGGAGGTTACTGGTAAAAAA
>NW_026058165.1:16027-26722 GCF_023721935.1 Panthera uncia | reverse complement strand
CCCCCCCCCCCACCCCCCCACCCCCCCGCCCCAAATCAAGTATTAAACCTCATGACAAAAGGTAACTGCTTTCTCAATCCCATGCCCCTGGCAAGGTGTGAGTGCTTGTAACCACCTACAAACGCTCTGTAGGGCCTTTCAGCCAACACACACACACACACACACACATACATACACACACCTTCAAGAGTCTTGTACAAATAAAAATAAAAGGGAAAACTCTGCCCCAGACCTATTTGAAGAAAGGCACTCTCTTCACCTCTTTTGCTTTCTAACTACCGTGACCTACGGATGCAGGAAGCGATGAGCAGAGTACTGGATGCTGCCTTCACCCTCCGCCTCCTTCAAGAGCTACAGCCAAGAGGCTGTCAAGTTGTTCTAGCCATAAAATGAAAACTAGAAGACCAAAGGATGGCCAGAAAGGCCCTGGCAGATGGGGCTCTAGCACAGACTTCTAGAACGCCATCCCAGAAGGCCAAAGTCCAGTGGAAGAGAAAGCCTCAGACCATGAGTCAGAAGAACTGAGTTCACACGTGTTGGCCTTAGGAGGCGGGGCCTTTGGGAGGTGACTGGCTCAGGAGGCTGGGGCCCTGGCGTAGGGGATGTGTGCTCTTATAAAAGAGACCCCAGGGAGCTTTCTTCTGGTCTCTGCCATGTGAGGACAACAGGGAGGAACGAAACCTGACCGTGCTGGTGCCCCGATCTCAGACTCCCAGAGTCCAGAATTGTGATATATAACTGTCTGCTGTTTGTTAGCCACGCAGGACGCATGGCGTCATTATAGCAGCCCAAACTAAGACAGAGGCCTCGGGGACAGCGTTGAACAGATCTTCAGACTCTTTATCAGGAAAATGAAAACATCGGTACCAATCCTGCTCCACACTGAAGGTGGTTGGTTGTGAAGGCCATCGGCGTGCTTGCTGGGAAGACGTCCCTCATAGGAGGAGAAACTTATAACGAGTGCGTCCTCATCCAATGAAAGCGAATAAGGCTACGGCCACACACACCAACACGGATGAATCCCACAACTGCATCCCTGAGCGCAGGACGTTGCAAAAGAACAAGGAGGACGCAACATACCTTTCGCGCAGACAGGTCAAGTTACGCCGTCTACGTTGCTTAAGGACGCACACTGATGTAGTCAGAGTGTAAAGCAGGCACACGGGAGTGCAGAGTGTCTAGTTCGGGGCAGGAAGTACCCTGTGGGTGAAGGAGCAGGGCAGGCATTGGGGTCTAACAGGCCCAGCAATATTATATTTCTCAACCTTGGCGGGAGGCTGCGTGAGTATTCCTGCCACTCATTTTTCATGATACATTTTTGCGTGTTTTTAACACTTCAAAAGGGTCAGGATTTTTTTTTTTTTTTTAAAGTTTTCTAGCCTCACCGAAAGAGGGCTTAAGTGTGGAAGACGTCGTGCTGGTCGAGTCCCTGGGGCCCGTCGGAATGGGGCTCCGGTGCTTTGTGACCCTGTGCAACTTGCTTAACTGCTCAGCTGCTCTGGGCTTCCGGGTCCCGTCTGTCAGGAGCACCTCCGTCATAACACCTGGGAGGCTTAAAGGAGATAATGTTTGAAGCCCACTTACTGCCATACTTGACACATAATCACCTCTCCGTGAAGGTTAGGCAGAAGCTACTGCACAAAATGCATGGGGCTGGACGGTCACCGGGATGGCTCATCGATTGAGAGCGAGTGGCGCTGTGTGCCAATAAGATAGATGTTTCCATCTCCCGGCCACTGCAACGTAATATTCAGGACACGGAGTAATGTTAGTATCCCAACCCCAGATTTATGGGCCGATCTTCCTTGGATAACTGGGGCCGCTCCACTGGAACATCTTGTGGAGATACAGTTGAGTCTTTGTTTGGAATCTTGCCAATAGCCATAAAAATTCTTCACCACTCAGTAAGGTTATGTATTATGGCCATGTAGGCATTTTGGCTATCAGAACTTTCGCTGTTTGGGCTGTGCCAGATAAACTTGAACACGAGACACCTTCAACAGTTTCAAGATTTATGGCAACAAATTCCAACCTCCTGGCCCCAGGCCCAGGCAAGTCATGTTCCTTGCCACCGTATAATGTTACCTCGTGTGGCCAACTCACAGAGCAAGGTGCCTAGAACAATGGTAGGCTTCACTGCCAAAACTACCAGCAAATGGAGCCCACTTCAATGGCCACGAGCCCCAGTTCTGGTTCTCTGTTGTCCTGCATTTGAGTCAACGTGGAGGGAAGCGTTTGAGTCAACGTAGAGAAGTGTTTCTTTGCGTGGTGCCCTCACATGACTGTGTTACAATTTAACAGAGACTTGCTATCTTAAAACAGTCCAGTCCTCTTGAGTTGGGCAGCGGGCTGCTGGGATTTCTTACTTCACAAAGAGGGCAGAAGTGGATGGATCCCCGCTCGAAGCCTCAAGTGGCCTAACAGAGGTGAGACTGCCCTCCACCTGCCATCCGCCAGGCTGCCCGTCCTGTGTTTCACTCCGTTTTCAGAATGAAAGTACCTCTCTATCCTGAAACAGCACAATCCTCTCAGCCTCTTCTTGGGTCTATAAATTCACTTTCTACATGTAGGTCTGTGAAGCACAGCCTTGTTGATCCGGCATCTGGAACTACTCAGGTGGTTTGTCTCTGCTGACTTTATGAACAATAAAAGCAAACCACTGGGTGATTCCTGGATATTTAAACTTGGGGCCTGGGCATCGTGGCCTCGCTGCTGACAAACACAAGATTTTCATTTTCCCTGCTGGATCCAAATGCCACAAATGTGGTTGTGTTCGCCTTGAAAATGGGCCGCTTGTGTCTAAGATATAATTTTAGAGCTGTGGGGGCACATACCTCAGAATTTCCAGCGTCCTTGCAAATCGGAGGTCTGTCCCCAAACCCAGGGATAGTCTCACTGTAAAGAAACAGACTAAAGTTGATGGCTTGCTAACTATAGTTTCTGTCCAAACTGAGAAGAAACCTATCAAACTACTGGGGAAAGCCCAGAGTCCACCCCACTCCTGGGACTACTTAATCGGTAGCATTTTTCATTCCGCAGAGAAACACTTCTCTGAAGTGATCCTGAGCTGTTTGCAGCCAGTATGCAAATTTATAAATATCCTGAGAAATGTCATCAGAATCAAAGAGAATAAGTCCTTACGGCCCAACGTGAGAAAGAAAACAACTACGTAGATTAAATTGGGAAATGTAGAAAAATGTGTGATTCTGCTGTGAAAATATCACCTAATGGCCACAATGGATTAGAAGCTGATATAAATAATGCTGTGCCAAATATCTTCAGATGGTAACACATGTGGCTGGTTAAGAGTCTCAAACGATGCACCAACAGAACGTTAAACCTGGACCACCAGGAATGATGCTAGCCTATTCCATGGAGGCTTGAAAATGCAGACCCAAACAAAGATATTGTGGTCCTTCTAGCAACTCACTGAGTCATAAATAATCCCTCATCTGTACACAGACGGTATTCAGACAGGCAACTTGGCAAAACAGTAGTTTGGAGGTGGAGTCCCCTCCATTTCGTTCTATGATCTTTTCAAAATCACGGATACCGTAGATACCTTCAAAGGCTTACGTTTGCCCCTTTTGACAAGGCAGCAAAGCTTCTCCACAACCTTCCTCCTGCCTAATCTGCAGGTGTTTCCTGCATCTCCCCCATCCTCACCACGCTCCAGGTAGGTCTGTGAAGTATGGAAGTACTTGTCTCCATTATGTCCTTTTAAAAGGTCAACTGTGTCTTATCACAGGGTCTTTCTATTTGGACCTCCCTGTGTTCCTTCCCACTTCTCCGCATGGTCAACTTCAACACATTCTAACATGATGTCACTTCCTCAGAGAGGCCTCTGATCATTCAGTCTAAAGGAGTCCTGGCCACCCCACCACATGATCCTCAGTATCTTATCATCCTGTTTATTTCCTTCATAGAGCTGCAGGGGGTGGGGTCAGGGAAAGAATCGGTGTGGGAAACATGGCTGACCAAGTATTTGGTGTGGGCCAAGTTTCCCAAGGCCTTCGGAGTCCGCAAAGGCATTTGGATGGTACCTGGGGAGTAATCTAGCATCAGAGTGGGATCACATCGCATTGTGGACAGGAGGTGATGCTGAGGAGACCGGAGGCAGGGAGCTCTTCAAGAAGTCACTGTAGTAGTCCAGTCAGAGAGGTGATGATCCATACATAATGCAGCAGAGACATGTTGAAGGAGAGGAGAGGAGATAAAGACGGGTAATTCAATTCCGGATCCCAAGGCACTTATCCAGTAGGGGGTAAAATCTAATACTGAAATAATTGCACTGCAGAGCCTCATAAGGAAGAAGGCCAAGAGAGACACCTCAAAGGAGGGGGGTTCCCCATGAATGGTCCTACTTAACTGATGTCATTTCCGCCCTCCTGCTATTAAAGCAGCCCTCTCGTTCATTCCTCCTTTGAGCCTCGTGACTTGTCTTTTCAATTTCAGTAAAGTTTGATTTGATCTTTTTTTTTTTTTCTGTTTTCCTTTTGAAATGAGATCTGTCTTCCAGATTATTCAAGAAGATTCCAAAGCGTAGCTTATGGAGGGCTAAGCTCTAGGTCTCTTAAAGATCGAGCACAAACATGAAAAGGTCTACATTAAAAATAAATAAATAAATAAATAAATAAAAGCGTGCTGATTTTCAGTTGCTAAATCCGACGTGAAAATTAAAAAGGAAAACAAGTAGTTATCTGCCATAAATGCCCTTTCTTTTACTAGATAAAGACGTGAACATAACTTGCTCTACAGATTAAGTCAATGCATACCCAGATGGCAAAGAGAAAGTAAAAAGGCCACAGAATACAAATCAGCGTAGATAGTGATTATATATGCACACGCAGCAAATGGCCAATTGGTACTATTACAGCATCCGGTTGAATATTTGCCAAAAAAAAAAAATTATTTTACACCCAGCACTTAACTCTCATTATCGGTGATATAGCTTGAGAACTCCTCACTAAGTAATCACAGGATAATCTTATTAATTGAAGCTGTGTTAGGTTCAACTGCTAATTGCTTTTCACTCCATGACAATTACATTGCTGACGGCAATGCAGATCGAGACCATTGTAAATAAATTTCAGCTAACAAAGGAGGTGATAAGACCCAAGGTGACAGATCAGGCACGGCTTCCTTCTGCTCTCTGATCTCAGAGCCACATGACTCTGGACAAGTTACTAGCCCTCCCTGAGCCTCAGTTTCCTTATCTGTAAGATGGCATTTATAATAATATTTACTTTCTAGAAATGTTGGAGAGATGAAAGGAAATTTGTACGATGTGACTTTTGTATATTAAACTTCTCAGTAGATGAGAGTTTTCTTTCTCTTCAGGACCTCAACGAACTGGTGATACCCGGTGCCTCAGTTCCCCCCTGTGAAGCTGGCCACAAGCACATAGTCACTGCGGCATGGGGAGAAATGTGATGCTGAGTGAGATGAAAACCAGGCCATAGTTTCTTTCCTACCCCTCTCTTAGTGAATATTGTTAATTGCCAAAAAATTTGCTGGCTGTCATTCTAAGGGCCATATAATTTCTATGTTTTTCAAAAACTAAGGGCAAGTCAGATGAGTTCATGAGGCTTTAAACATTTATTGCTTATTACTTCGGCAGAGCATGAAAAAAACCAAATAGATGATATAATAATTAATTCAAAATTTTGGTTTAATTAACGCTACCTGGCACGAACAGAGACAGTTGTGGGGCTGGAGAAATGTTTCTTGTGTCTAATAAATAAGCCAAAGAGACTTTATGGCTACACAAATCATTTACACTGAACACCGGTTTAATAGGTTGGCAACTGCCTTTTAATAAGTAGAAAGTATGAAATGTAATGGAGAGCTTTAAAATGTGTGAGTCTATACACCTACCAAGGAATGTCTCCCTTTTTATAGTCTTTCGTAGATTCTAGAGCACTTCCCTTTGCATGATCTCATTGAAGCCCCATTATGGCCCTTTCAACCCATTTAATGGATGAGAGCACTGAGGTGCAAGAGGGTAAACAACTTGGCAGCTGCTAAATAACAGAACCTGGGCCTCGGATCACGTCTTCCAAAGCCGAGTCTTAGGATTTTCTTGCTGCCACAGAGTTACTTCTGCATGATCTCGAATACCAACATCAGAAGATAAGAGCTAGTAATAATATGGGCTGAGTTGTGTCCCCCCCGAGAATTCATGAAATTCAAAAGTCCCACTCCCCAGTACCTCAGAATGTGACGGTCTTTGAAGATAGGGCCTTTCAAGAGGCGATTAAGTGAAAATGAGGCTGTTAGGGTGGGCCCGAATCCAATCTGACGGATGCTCTCATAAGAGGAAGAAATGTGGCCACATAAAGAGACACCAGGAATGTGCTCACGCAGAGGAAAGGCCGTGTGAAGACACAGCAAGATGGCGGCCATCTGCAAGCCCAGAAGAGGGTTTTTGGAAGAAGCCAACCGTGCCGACACCCAGATCTCGTGCTTCTGGCCTCCAGAACTGTGAGAAACAAATTTCCATTATTTAAGCCCTCAGTCTGGAGTATTCTTTCATGGAAGCTCTAGTAAGCCAATACATAGCCATAGCAGACCAAAGAGAGTTACACCAAAACCACCATTAATAAATGAACAATGGATGTAACCATATTTGTTTCAGGTTAACGCATCTCTCTCCCTCTCTCCTTCCTTCTCTCTCCCCTCTTTCTTTCTCTCTCTCTCTCTCCATAAATATATATACATTTTCACCCTGGGATATGTATCACTCGAGGTCCAATCAGGATAAGGAAACTACAGTAATTTGAACCAGAAAAGTTTAATATAAAGAGCTATTCACTACCAGATAGTATTGGGATAATGGGGGATTGGCTGCTAATGGATAAATAGAACTCTGAGGAATATAGGAGTAGCAAATATAAGAAGTATAAGTAAGGTTAAGGAGGAGCCACTGTCCCTGGGGCTGGTGTAGACAACCCAAGGAAGAGCCCCCATCTACCCAGCCCACCATCAGGGCTGAGATCCATTTTGTGGGAGAGACCACTGTCTCGGCTCACTGGACGGCAGGCAAGTCGCTGTGGTGCCACACCTGAGGAACTTGCCAGTAATCTGCCTTTTAGGGTGCCTTTACAGTACCTCACGTAGCAACGTCTCACTGGAGGTATTCCATCCCAAAATTGCCCTGGCTACTGAGCAGAGTAAGCTCAGGCTACTGGGATCTGGCTACCGGGTGCTGCTGGCCACATAGATGGCAGGGGCTGTGCATTGGGCAAGCCAGGGGCACCCCTGGAACCGGGTGCTTGAAAAGGCCCATCGGGTGCAAAAGCCAGAACCAGAAAGCAAAACACCTTCCTCCTGCAGTGTCTCTCTGGCGCCCTCTATGCACGGAGCTTGCTATTACGCTAGCTGGCCAAGGAGAACATTTTTAAGGGCTCTTGAGTTTCCCCAGAGCAGGTGGTTAAGGGTGAATTTGGAGCTGGGAGGCAATACATTGAAAACCGGCACAGGATGAGTCCCAGTCGTGCTTCACAGAGTGAGATTTTTGTCATACTCGGGTAGCGATACGGAGTCTTAAAAGAGGAAAGGAACAAATAGTGGTGCACCATCTGAGGGAACAGGTTAGCGCCGCTCAAAGCCGCGTATCCTTAGCTGTAATCTCTTGCCCCAAACAAGGGGTACGTGCTCACGAGGTTGTACCCTCTATAACACGAGCCAACCGCAGCATGGTGTTCCTGGATTTTAATCTCAATTTCCTTGTTCGTAGAGTTATGTTTGTCTGAATCACAATATTTACAAGTTAAATATTTAAAACCTTAGTCATCTCAGAATGAGTAAGTACTTAGGGCCAATATGTTTCCTTCTTAATTAACTCCAAACTAGTTCCACCATTAACTTTAAATGGTAATTATCTCTAAAGATTTTTAATTATTGAGAGGAAGAGATAGACCCAAAACTTCTCCAAACTGAGTCTTAGATAACATGATGTCAGGATCCTTTTCTTCTAGCCTTCCTGGAAGGTTCTGGTTCTGCAAACAAGTACGACACATCTCCGAGAAACTTAGCAAACGCTTATCGACAATGAGTCATGGCCATATGATGGGGGAGCTGAATGAGACGTTGGAGACCATTCAGGGATTTTTACCTTTCCTTTCACAGATGGGGAAACCGAGTCCCAGGGATCTTTGCCCCAAATCGCATGACTACTGACTGGCCACACTGGAACCAAATCCAAGGTCTTAAAATTTTCTCCGAATTTTCTACATGGCCAGCTCAAAAAGACACTATGACGCACCCTGCGTTTTCTGGAGTAAAGCAGAGAATGTGGGGAAGGCAGAAAAGAGGAAAGAATCAAGTAAAGCTTGCTTCTTGCTGAGATTGTCCTGGGTGCCCTGTTGGAATTTCCCTTGGAAGAGGTAAGCTGGAGAGAAACCAGTTTTCCTGTTCCTCTTTCTCCCCAGTGGCCAGTGGCTGCAGTGATCATACACAAAACACTTGAAATGTCTGAATTCTAAAAGGAAACATCTGAAGGCATAATTTTGTCTTCGTGTGATGTAAGAGGCAAGAATGTGGATCGTTGGCTTTTCTCCGTTTTGCTTTCTGGTTGTTTACTTATTAATTTATTTTTGTCTTTGGTTGTGGGAGTCTTTCGGACATGTAGAAAGCTGTCTGGCTTGGGGGAGACAGTTGTTCACACCTATGTAAAGAACATGCTGATGGCGAGAATTATGAACTAGCTGTAAGAATATAATTTTCGCATCTCTCAGACTTACCCAAGAATTTGGATGCAACAAGGATGCTCATTGACTATTCATATTTTTAAACCATTGTAAATATGGTTTTTTTTTATAGAATCGTGAGTTTCGATTTAGCCTTTTAAAGATCAGTTGAAGTATATAATTCATAAATACAGATGTGCTAGAACATTAGGCTATTCTAAAAAATATACATAAGCCTTAACTTTCGAAGGGGGGAAAAAAAAAGAATTTTCATCCGTAGATCTGGAGGAAGGGGAAGATGCCATTTTTGAGATTGTCCCAGCTCTGTTACTTTATTAATGAGGAAATTAAGACCTAGTCCGGGCCACCTGACTTTTATGCTGTCGTCCAGGCATTTAGAGGTCGGACAGTTGTTCAAGTGAAATGTGTGTGTTGATGGTGTGCACTCTTTCAATCATCAGCATGGCACCGCCACCCCCCACCCCCCACCCCTGACCACAGACTTGTAACTTCACATTTGGGACATTTAGGGTGGGAAGAATCAGCGTAGCTTGTCACCATTCAATGTTAAGCCTCTGTGTTCTCCAGGGAACTGTCAACATCCGTTTGTTTGGGGTTTCTTAGAGAAATAGACTGGGCACAGTAATCTTACTTAAGGAAAGAAGTTATTTGGGTCATAAATGCCCTCATTATAAACTAGGGATAAGAAGAGCCAAACTTGGCCGCACTCAGTATAAAAATTAACAACTGGCGGTGCTGAGGGGCATGGGGTAGGGGGTTGGAAACAAGATTTATAGCCTGTTCCCTTTGAGATGTCATTCCTATGACTTCAGTGACACCCCTTCGACGTGGGAATCTTGTGAGAGTCAATTTTAGGAAGTTTTATCATTTTGTAAAAGTGTTAAACTTTATTTTTACTTTTTTAGAGAGAGAGAGGGAGCATGAGTGGGGGAGAGGGGCAGAGAGAGAGAGAGAGAGAGAGAATCCCAAGTAGGCTCCACACTCAGCGTGAAACCCATTGCATGCATGGCTTTACCCCCACAGCCCTGGGATCGTGACCTGAGCTGAAATCAAGAGTCGGACGCTCAACCGACTGAGTCGCCCGGGTGTCCTAAAAGTGTTAAAGATTTAAAATTAGATGTAAGAAGGAAATCATTGAGTTTTCCACCGTCCTCTGTCTTGTGTGTGTGTATACATATACACACATATCTATGCCACCCCTGCTCTTTTCTCCACCCTGACTTTTCCATTGGAGATATTTGTACAGGACTGCCATCTACAGAAAAAGAAACTTTTCTCCTGGTACCCAGTGACATCTAAGTTTCCGACTGCTCAAATAAATACATGTCTCCTTGCATCCAGCTGTCTCAACAGGCCGGGGCGCTGATGGACTGCAGAATCTTTCCTTCTCCTCCTGGAGAACTGGGCATAGGACCCAGCAGGAAAATGGACCCAAGAACCTTGCCCATGCAGCAGCCATGCCAGAAGCACCAACTAAATCTAAAAACCACAGATTCAATTAACTAATCCCTCTCCTAGGATTGCCAAGAAGAAATAATCTTGTCAACCACCCCCTTTGCCGTGAGCCCTGATCCAAAGCTCAATATGCTTTTGATTTTCCTAGAGCCTTCAAAAAAAAAAAAAAAGAAATGTTATTTCAAGGCCACTCCCTGTTTTCCACATTCTTGACAGAGGTATGTTTTTCATAATCTCCACAACACTTTACTGATGGGACAGTGTTTGTTTTTAATTTCTGTACAGTATTTTTGTTGGTCTCATCTATGTTTTTATAATTAATTGAACACACAGACCCAGACTCGTCATAGAGGGCATTGTGGGTAATTACATCCCAGGAACTGTTTTCCTGCTGAAAATATGTAAGATTCATCTCCCTGTTCTTTTCTAGTCACCCGAGAACCACAGCAGCAGCAAAGATATGAAATGCCATCTTGTGAAAGAACATCGAAGACTAGTTAGTGACATCCCGCCCCATGGGGCCCCCACC
>NW_026058165.1:0-15927 GCF_023721935.1 Panthera uncia | reverse complement strand
AACTTACAACAAGAGAAACAAAACACCGCGGTTCTCAAAAAAACCTACCGTCGGCTTCTGGCGACCCCCCCCCACCACCCACCCCGTCAACCACGATGGAGACTTGAGCTTTGTTACAAACTTTATTCCTCAATCATACGAGCAGGATCACAGCTTAAAGCACATGTAGACGGGATCTGCAAAGCGTCTTCCTCTCCATCATTTTCTCTCTTCTCTGTTTTCTCTGCACTTCGCCGGCACATGACAATTGGGTCGTCGGCTGATTTACTACAGGGGCAACAGGGCACCGCGGGTCTCTACAATGGCTGCCTTCGGCTTTTATCAGCAACAGCCAAGGACAGAAGAAAGTTCCTCGTTATGAAATTACCTTGAGCGTGATGAGAGTTTCATCGGTTAAAGAAAATTTAAGTGAGAAGACTGCACCCCAGGGTTACTACAAACACATATTCTCTTGAGACGTTTCTGGGTATTAACTGATGTGGTGCTGACAGCAATTTTGACGATTTAGTTTAGGACGCTATTTTCTTTTTCTTTTTCTTAATGTTTATTTATTGAGAGAGAGAGAGAACACGCAAGTCAAGGGGAGGGGCAGAAAGAGAGGGAGAGAGAGAATCCCAAGGAGGCTCTGCACGGGCTCTGTGCTCCCCGACGTAGGGCTCGATCCCTCGAACCGCGAGATCGCGACCTGAGCCGAAACCAAGAGTAGACGCCCAACCCACTGAGGCACCTGGGGTGCTCTTTTCTTCAGTGAAAATGCTACTTATTTGGAGAGTGGCTCTGACTGCCTTGGAGGTTGAATGTGAAGAGAAAGCCTGCAAGGACAGGGCCAATCAGGCACTGGTCATATACCTACATAACTCGCCTTAAAATCGGGAGCTGACCTACTGGCTTAATGACCCCTGACCTCTGGGCTGAGACTTCCAGAACGTCCTTTAGTGTGCTTGTCATGGTGGCAGCTTTTGTTCACCTTCAAGTAGGAAGTTTTGAGACCCTGTTGAGAAGTAATGCTGATTTGTATGGAAACTTTCAAGTTGAAATTGTCTGTGGGTCTTTTTTAAAAAAATTTTTTATCTATTGTTGTTGTTGTTGTTGTTGCTGCTTATAGAAATCTGAGCTAAAAGCCGGGCCTCTGCTCCCCGCCGCTTGGGTTTAACAACAAAACACAAAGCAACCATATAAACAGACCCTTTTTATCAACTGTAGGCCCCAACTTCTCCCTCCTTGAAACATGAGTCACTGGGGCCTAGAACTTATACCATAAGCGGAAACCAGATACCCCTAGAATCAGAAGTATCTCCAGCACTAATTGGATTAGAAATCACGAAGCATACTCTCAGGCCGGAGCATTCAAATCAAATTAGCCCCCATCTTGTTTTTTAAAAATAAAGAATTAGTGAGAATTAGTGCCTTGTGTGTACGTTATCATCAGAAGCTAATGAGGGGGGTAGCATGACTGGGGCCCCTCACGTTACCGGAACCCCGATACCACAAGATGCCCCTTTCGTTTCTGTCGGGCAAACCTGAGCTGGGATCTTAAAGGGCCACCGCTTAATTCCCCACGGAGGCGTAATGACAGGAACTCCTCACTTTGCCAGGGGGCAAGTGGCAGTCCAAGAGAGGTGGTGACAGGCCCAAGACCTCACAGGGGGCTGGCAGCGGCACCTATGGGTGTCCGTACCCGCAGCGCTGGTGATCTGGGTACTGGCCTGGGTCAGCCAGAGCTCTGTGGTCGCCCTGGCCTCAAAATATCACCCGGGCCACTCAAGCGCCTCACCACAACCCGCTGGTGAAGGAGAACAGAGAACAGAAGCAAAGCAACCCAGCAGGGGATTTCTCCCTCCGGTTAGAAGGTAGGAGAATGGAAAAGACCTTTGTTCTTGGGGGAACGGCGAGAGAAACTCGGCAAAAATAAAAGTGGCCTTTTCAATCAGGCTGGTTAAAAGCGGTGGGATGCAGGAAACTCCCGATGAACTGGATTCCAGACAGAAGCGAGCTGGTGGGAAGGTCGAATCTGCAAGCGTCCCAACAAATCACCCAGCCAGTTGTATTCCCTCCCATGCTACCCCAGCTAAGGAGAAGAGCCAGAAAACAGGCCCCATGGTGCTTGGACTCAGAAGCCCAGACAGATCTTAACCCAAAAGGAACCGCCAGCTTCTGGAATCCCAGCTTGACCCCTTCTTAGCTCAAATACTGGCAAGATCGGAAAGGTAGATCTACGAAAAAAAATGACAATCACCTAAAAGTATAACTTTGGGAGTAAATATGAAAGACAGTGTTGATCAAAATTTATTTAAAGGGTGATTTTAAAGCAAAGATAATGGCAATGTGCTGTGGGGGGGTTAAAACATACCCAGAAGTAAGATATATGACATCGTAGCACAAAAGATGGGGGCATAAATGTGAACGGCCTGTTAAAACCTTACACGTAAAGTGGCGTAACGTTAATTTAGTGTATATTATATTCAGGATGCAAATTGTAGTCTTTGTGCAATCATTTAAAAAAAGAAAAAGAGTTGGTTAAGCATCCGACTCTTGATTTCGGCTCAGGTCATGATCTCACGGTCATGGGATCAAGCCCTACATTGGGCTCCATGCTAAGTGTGGAGCCTACTTGGGATTCTCTCTCTCTCCCTCTCTCTCTGCCCCTCCCCTACTGGCATGGGTGCTCTCTCTCTCTCTCTCTCTCTCTCAAAAGAAAGAAGCATTAAAAAAGGAAAGAAAAGAATAGGATATTCTCTCTCTCTCTTTGAGAGGCGAACAGATGTGCCACCCAGATGTGCCTTCAGCATGCGGACACTCACCCCCTACCCCAGTTCTACAAGAGTTCACTACCACAGCTTCTTGCTGAATTTTTTTTTTTTTTTTTTTTTTTTTTGAGAATTGTCCTTGGCCCTGGAAAGCAACCTCACCCAAGGTTACCTCCCTTTTCTGGGGGGCAGCCTGCATCCTAGAGGTCCAGCCTCTGTGCCTCAGCTGGGGAGACTCCAGCTCCAGAGTCCGTGGTCGGATTGGCTAAGGCGTTTGTGGCAACAGGATCCGGTTCAACTTCTCCCCTTGGTCTGCTTCCCCTCCCCCCACCCCTTTCAGGTGTCGGTCCCGAGACCAGTCCCAAGAAAGCATTGCACGCAGTCTGTTTGCTGGGGAAACTGACCTATGGGCCCAGGTCACCTGCCAGCTGCTACGATGAAAACCTTGTCACCTGGGCTGAGTAGCTGTGCCCTTACCAAAATTTTCACTGGTGGTGAGCTAGGATGCCATACCCCGGAGTGGAACGCGCTGAGGGAATGCTCAGGTGTTCAGAATTTGGGGGAAATAGTAATTACAAACACTATAGAATCAGATGGTCGCTGCTAGAAAGGATCAGTGCACTGGAGAAAGGCAGTAATGGACCATTGGTTGTTAATCAACGTAAGGCAAAGTAGGAAAAGCAGAGGACATCTTTGGCAGTGTATGCGGAGACCCCCGTCTTCGGCAACTGGAGGGCAGAGACGGCTGCGAAGCAGGCCCTGGATTTGACTATGGGAGAAGATGCGCCCAAAGGAGCAGGGGAGTCTCAATGCCGAGGTCAGGACTTTGTGGGGAAGGAGCGGGAAGGGGCTGGCTGGGCCGGCATATTAAAACATTTAAAACCCCAGATCACCTGGAATTCTCTAGGCCTGAAGAAGCGTCCTGCTCTTCTCCTTACAGGCTGCCAGCCTTTGCATGAAACACAGATGAGGCCCACTTTGTAAGACAACGTGTGACAACTCTCTCCCACGCCTCCCCTTGCTGCCCGCAAACCTCCCAGCTCCCCTCCTGCCTCCAGACCAAGAGCGAAGGTCCAGTCACAACAGAATCTGGCCAGGGAGGTGTAGTCCTACTGGTGGAGGAAAGGGAATATAGCCCTGATATAGCTGTGGGTCCCAGCCAACATGTGCCTACAGGAGTCATGGGTTGTGTGTGGGAGTGGATGGTGAGGGCCCAGGACATAGGAAGACTCAATGTGACGTTGGATAGGGAAGGTGTATATATATGGAAGTACTCTCCGTTGACACAGCATCTAACATTCTGGCAAGGGACCCAAGAGATGGAGCTGGTCCCCTACCAAGTTGGCTAAACCAAGTCAAGATGTCCTCACCTGTCATGGCAGATGGTGGGGGAAAGGATCCAAAGGCTTGGAAAAGTGGACAAGCTAGAGTGGATACACTACGTAAAGCCAGAGGACCCGACAGCTGATACGTTCCGCAAGAAGGCCTGGAACAACGTTGCATTCGCCGAAGCAAAAGAATGCACTAAGAGGGCATGAAGAAGCTCCATGGGAGCTCTCCTCTGAAGGTCAAGGCTGTTGGTGGAGATCCTGATGCAGAACTGAGCTCCCTGGTAGCAACGAGGATGATAGAGGCCAGGGAGTAGCACTTACCATTAGATACAAGGGGAGTCCGTGTAATCATCGTGATGAGCACCAAGGTGGGGCGTGGCAGTTAGAGGGATGTGACCCGCAGAGAGCGATGGAAGTGGTTAAATGAAGTTTGCATTCTGAGGGGAAAGACAGACAGGCAGCCAGCGAGGGTATTGCACAATCTATACGGCCAAAATACATCAAGGATGGATAATCGGGAGGCCAAGGGCAGCCCTCACAATGTAGTTAACAGTCCTTGTCCACTTTCTCACACTCGGAACAGACGGGAGGTGATGCTGGCTTTCCAGTTCTTCCTACAGCCATTTACTTGGCCATCTGGACTCTGCTCACATATTCGAGGATTTGTGGACATAGGCTGCTGCTGACATTGATATCTGAGGACCTGAAACATGATTATGCCTCCCATTGGGGGGTGAATATAAGGCCCAGATAATAAATAATGTCCTGGCTAAGTCCTGGTTCACCTTGGGTCCATTTGGGTCTGTAGATCCACCCAGTAGTTATTTGCCCAGTCTCTGAAGATGCCATTGGAATTGGTAAGTGGCAACTCCCCCTACACCCGCCACATACCACACATGTCGGTTCCTTGGCCTGTGGGGTTATGGTTATCACAGTAAGGAAGGCCAAGCGGAAGCCCCCTGGAATCTCCCTCCTCCCGGCCCCCCGCCAAGACAGTAAACCCCCCAAAAATGTTCATCTCGGGGGGGAAGTTGTGGAGAACCAGAAACACGTGAAGAATGCCGGGGTGGTGGCCCCATCCTATTTTAACATAATTCACCGGTTTGGCCCCTGCAAAATCCAGACAGATCCTGGAGGATTAATGTGAACTCGGCAAGCAGTAACCTCAGTTGAGCTGTGATGCTACATGTGCTCTCTTTGCTGGCGCAGATTACGTGGCCTCGAGCACACGGAGTGGAGCCGTGGATCAAGAGAACGTACTCCTATCTGAAGGAGAACCAGAAGCAGTCGGCATTCACATGAGATAAACCACCATATATATTTTTGATCTTGACCCAGTGTTATCTTAGCCCTCCCACCCTTGGTCATAATGTGTTCTGAAGGGATCTGAGCTATCTGGCCATTGCACATACATCACATTTGTCTGTTACATCAATGACATCATCTTAGTCCAAACAGATAAGCAAGCAGTGGATACTGGAGGCTTTGGTCAAACACATGAACTCCTGAGGGTAGGAGATAAGCCCAGTAAAGATTTAGGGATCTGCCACATGAGATCTGATTACCTGATGTCATAAGAAACTCTGGGGTGTGGCAAAGGCGGAGGGGAGTGGATTCACTGAAAAGAGGCCACATGGAACTTTCTGGGGAGATGGAAATACTCTATACTTTGGGATGTGGATTACACTGGTGTGTGTGTGTGTGTGTGTGTGTGTGCGTGTGTGTGTGTATACATACATATATTTGTCAATACTTATCAAACCGCATGCTTAAGGTTTGGGATTTTGCTGGATGTAAATACTGCCATTAACAAGGAAGAAGAAACAAAGCCAAAAAATTAGTGCAGGATCTCCATGTTTGGAGGAATGTAAGACTAACATTTTAACCCCATTTTCACTCCTCCCACCCCAACGGATATACCTGTTTAAGGGAATGATCAACTAGGTTGTTTGGGTAGAAACCCCAAGGCTTGCGCTTCCCCGAAGGGAAGACTCTGAATGAGTCTCCAAGACTCATAAGGAGCTAAGGGACCTGCCGCTCTGTCCTGATCCTGGCGATATAGCAAGACCTTGATTTGTAGAGTGGTTGGCACAGAAATCCAAGGAAAAAGCAGGTACTTCCGTGAGTATGTGACCCAGGAAAAGTTCCATAAAGGCAATCACAGACTCTAGATTTAGGACGGCAAGGCTCACCAGGTGCAGACACAAGCAACGTTACATCTTCTGGCATTGAGATAGTGGTTGAAATCACAAACGTTGAAACCAAAGTGGGTTGTATTCCAATCCCAGTCTTGTTGCCCAGTAACTGGAGATTCTTGGCAAGTGAACTTCCCTGAGTCTCAATGTCTTGATCTGTAAACAGGAAACACTACACGCTTCCTCACAGAATTGTTTCTATAAAGAAACAGTAGATGGTAAACCCCGAGCATGGCGCCGGGCACTCCATGCACGGTTGTCTTTGTGACCGCTGTTTCTACGAAGAGGGCCGTGAGGGCCCACAGTGGGTTCTGACAGCGCTATACCAGAGGGCCCAATGGACACACCAATTGGGGCGGTGGTTGCAGAAGGCAGTGCTGTTGCACGGTACTGATACCATAGAGAGAACTTTGTAGAAAGTGGGAGACAGGAACTCGACAGGAGACAAATATAAAAATGCCACACGGACTTCTGGGAAGTGTCACCCCACACCACAATAAATGTCAAAGGTGGCAAAGAGTCTGCTTTAGTTTTGTCCAGAGCAAAGAGCTCATGGAAAGTTGAGATCAAATTCTACAGCACTCTTTCTGTCCTTTCTTGCATCTGTTTTACTTGCTCAGAATGATCTTCATCATGAAGAGGGAAGAATGGAACATGTAGGGGACTCATGACCTGTATAGTCAGAACAGGCTAAAAATATGAGTCGTCCTCAGGGGAATAGGGTTAACTCTGGGGATGATTGATTCTCTAATGCTTCAGTTATGCAGAACCCTGCTATCTAGCAACTTCTTGCATCTGGAATGTTTGAGAAAATTTAGAAGTAAGTTCAAAAAAGAGCTCAGGACTTAAAAGAGAAATATCAAAGTTGACTTACGAGATGCAGGAGGGAATAGGCTTTTCTCTGGCCACCCGGCCAAGCTTACCTGTTCGTGCTTTACCCCAAGCTGTGTGATCTGCTTCCTCATCCCCACTGCATGGGGACCTCACAGAGGCAAACACAGCAGTCTCGGTGAGGGGTGTGAATAGCAGAAAGCAAAGGAGGCAAGAGAGAATCAGCAGAGAGCAGACATCAGAGATCAAAGGACGGCAGGCTGGAGCCATTCTGTGGGGAGGCAACAGGCAGGTCCCTGATGGAGGCAGTCTGAGTTCCAGGAGACCCTCTCTAGGCCTAGAGCCCTGAAATGTTCACCGTCCAGCTGACAACTCAGCCTTGGTCCTGGGAAACCAATGCAGATGAGTTTTGGCGGGCCACCTCCACTGGTTTCAAATAGACCCAGCAAGGTCTGCGCTCATACAGATAAATTTCACGTTGTTGCAACAAACAGAACAATAATGCATACAAAGTTCCAATGAGAAATTTTTGTCCCAAAGCAGGGCCTGCAGGTTGATTAACATTGTAGCTAAAGGCCAGAGAGAGAGAGAGAGAGAGAGAGGGGGTTGCCCTTCTAGATACTTCCAGCGGGGACTTACAATTGGATGTCATCACCACTGTGGTAGCCTGAATAACAGCCCCCAAAGACATCCATGCCCTAATCCCTGAAACCTGTGTTCGTTACTTTTTATGGCAAAAGGGGCTTTGCCGACGTGATTGGGTTAAGGGCCTTGAGATGGGGAGATTATCCTGGATTACCTGGGTGGACCCTAAATGTAATCAAAAGGTCCTTATAAAACACTTATGAGGGACACGTCAATCTTAGAGAGAGATTCAGCCCCAGAAGAGGAAACGGCGATGTGCCGACAGGAGCGGTGAGACGGAGGGAGGCGGGTCAGAAAAGGCCAGGCTGTCGGCTTTGAACATGCAGCAAGGAGCCAAGAGCCAAGGAATATAGGTGGCTGCGAGAAGCTGGGGGAAAAAAAAAACAAAAACAAAAAACAAAAAACAAAACAAAGACAAGAAAAGATGGTCTCCTGGATCCCCCTGAAGGACCCAACTCTGCATACACCTGACCTTTAGCCCACTGAGACTGACATGGGACTTGGGACTTCAGAACTGAAAGGCAACCTGTGTTGCTACATTGCTAGGACACAAATACCACTACCTACTACTTCTTTCCAGAGAAAGATCACGAGAGGGGTGCAAACACCTCCCCTTCGAACCAGACACCCAGTTGTAAACCTGATTCTGTGTCTGCTTCCCCAAATGTTGGCAGGGGCAAGGGGAGTCCAGTGCTGGTCAGATATGTGAAAATCGAACTCATGGTACATGCAGACACCGATCCCATACAAGAAGCAGAGGGATAAACCCAGTGTAGCAAGATCTGGAAGATGTATACGTCAGTTTTCAAAATCATCAATGGCCTCCAGATCTCTCAGTGGCCCGAGTTTTCTACTTCCTGTCTTACGTTTTTCTGCTTTTTCCTTTAACAGGTTGATTGAGATAGAATTTGCATACCATGTAATTCACCTTATTAAAGTGGGCTGTCGTAGTTTGCAGTGTTGACAAAATCGTGTCACCGTGATCACTGTCGAATTCCAGAACATTCTCATCACCTTAAGAAGGAAGCTTGTATCTAGGAGCAGTTACTTTCCATCCCTACTCACCTCCCTCAATGCCCAGACCTGGGCAACCACTAATCTACTTTCGGTTCCTACAGACGTCCCTGTTCTAGGCATTTCATGTACATGGAATCATACAACAGGTGGCCTTGTGTCTGGCTTCCTTCACTTAACATGATGCTTCCAATGTTCATCCATGTTTATCGGTATCGGGACCTCATTTCTTTTTTATGGCCGACTAATCGTCCCGTCTCTGGATATACCATGTTTTATTGATTCATTCTCCAATTGATGGGCATTTGGGCTTTTTCTCCTTTTTCAGTGATTATGAATATGTGACCGTATGTATGTCACATACGTGTTTTTGTGTGGACTCACATTTTCAGTTCTCTTGGGTACATACCTTGAGGATGGCATTCCTGGGTCACATGGTAATTTTGTGTTTCATTTTTTGAGGGGCTGTCAAACTGTTTTACAAAGTTGCCACACCATTTTACATTCCCACCAGCAGCACACAAGGCCTCCAGTTCCTCCAGATCCTCGTCAATACTTGGGATTGTCCATCGTTATGATTATAGCCATCCTCACGGGTGTGATGTGGTGGGCTCATTGTGGCTTTGCCTTGCATTTCCCTAATGACCAAAGATGCTGAACATCCTTTCGTGTGCTTAGTGGTCATTTGTGTGTCTTCTTTGAAGAAATAGCTGCCCAGATCTTTTGCCCATTTTTTAAAGTTTATTTATTTTGAGAGAGAGCACAGCAGGGGATGGGCAGACAGAGAGGGAGAGAGACAGACAGAGAGACAGAGACAGAGAGAGAGAGAGAGAGAGAGAATGCTAAGCCTGACATGGGGCTCAAACTCATGAACTGTGAGATCATGAACTGTACTGAAACCAAGAATTGGTCACTTAACTGAGCCACCCAGGTGACCCTTTTTTGCTTATTTTTAAAATCGGGTTGTTTGTTGTTGAGTTGTATGAGTTCTTTATATGTTCTGGACATAAGTTCCTTATCAGATACATAATTTGCAAATATTTCCTCCAAATCTAAGGATTTTTTTTTTCTTTCTTAGTAGCGTCCTTAGAAGCACAAAAGTTTTGGGGCATCTGGGTGGCTGAGTTGGGTAAACATCCAACTTTGGCTCGGGTCATGATCCCGTGGTTTGTGAGTTCGAGCCCCAAATTAGGCTCTCTGCTGACAGCTCAGAGCCTGGATGGAGCCTGCTTTGGATTCTGTGTCTCCCTGTCTCTCTACCACCGCCCCCTCAAAAATAAACAAGCATTAAAAAAAGAACCCCAAAAGTTTTCCATTTTGATGAAGTACAATTTGTCTATTTTATTGTTATTGCTTGTGCTTTAGGTGTCATAATTAAGAAGCCATTGCTTAACTTAAGGTCATGAAGATTTACTCATGTTTCCTTCTAAGACTTTTAGAGTTTTAGCTCATCTGTTTTGGCCTGTGATCCATTTTAAGTTAATTTTTTATGGATGGTGTAAGGTAGGGGCCCAACTTCATTTGCTTGCACCTGATACACAGTTTTTTCAGCACTGTTTGTTGAAGACTAGTCTGTTTTCCCCATTGAATGATCTTGGCAGCCTTCCATGTTTGAACTCTCAATTCTGTCCCATTGGTCTGGCTCTCCCTATGCTGGTACCACACTGTCTTGATTACTGTGAGTGTGTAGTAAGTTTTGAAATCAGGAAATTTGAGTCCTCCAACGTTATTCTTCCTTTTTCAAGATTGTTTTGGCTATTCTGGGTTCCTTGCATTTACATATAAATTTTGGAATTAGTTTGTCAATTTGGGGGCAAAAAAAGGCAGTTGGAACTTTGATCAAGATTTCATTGGGGGCGCCTGGGTGGCTCAGTCGGTGAAGCGTCCGACTTCGGCTCAGGTCATGATCTCATGGTTCGTGAGTTCAGGCCCCGCGTCGGGATCTGTGCTGACAGCTCAGAGCCTAGAGTCTCTTTCAGATTCTGTGTCTCCCTCTGTCTGCCTCTCCCCGCTTGTACTCTCTCTTTCTCTCTAAGATAAATAAATATTAAAAAAAAGATTTCATTCAATCCATAGATCATTTGAGACAGTATTGTCATTTTAACAATGTTACAATCCATGAACAAAGATGTCTTTCCATTCATTTGCATGGTCCTTAAATCATTTAATTTTCTTTAATCACGTTGTATAGCTTTCAGTGTAAATCTTGTACTACTTTGGTTAAGTTTATTTCTAAGCATTTTTTCTTTTTAATACTATTATAAGTAGAATTGTCTTCTTAATTCATTTTTGGATTGTTCATTGCTAGTATAGAAATACAATTAATTTTGTATATGGATCTCGTATTCGGCAATCTTACTGATTTATTTCTTTTGATAGTCTTTTAATGTATTTCTTCGAGTTTTCTATACATGAAAGCACATCATCTGCAAATAAATGCAGTTTTATGTCTTTCTTTGCAATCAGGATGCCTTTTATTTATTGTTCTTGGCTAATTTTCCTGAATGAAACCTCTACTACAATGTCGAATATGAATGGCAAGAACAAATATCTTTGTCTTATACCTGATCTTAGGAGGAAAACAGTCTTTTACCATTTTGTTAGCTGTGGGCTTTTCATAGATGCCCTTTAGCAGGTTGAGGATGTTCCCTCTTATTCCCAGATTTTGAGTGTTCTCCAGTTAACTTCCTTAAAAAGAAAAATGACGCTCAGTCCAGAGTTGTGTGAACTTCTGATTTTGTCAAATACCCTGTACACTCCAGAAGGTATAGTTGTATTTGACGCTCACGATGACAACTCCGAGACAAAAAGATACATCATCATTTTCTCCCATGTTTTACGAGGCACAGCACTATATGAAATACTCTGAAATATTTCTGTCCCAAATGGCTTCAGTGCAAAGTATAACTGCTCAAAAGGCCAACTCCTCTGCCTGGCCCACTCCCCAAGCCGGGCCCCGATTCCTCTGCCTGACCCACTCCCCACCTGAGCCTCTAGGGGCCTCCCTGCTTACTCTCAGTTGTCAGTTAAAAGCAACATATTCATTCTATAATCTTTCTGTGCAAACACTTAAATCTCAAGTCTCCACCTGTATTTTTTTTTTTTTTTCCAAAAGCTGCAGGGGTGAACCCACTCTGTGTCCCCAGAGGGGAGGCTGGGTGCCTGCCGGACTACAGGGAAGTAGGACTCTGTCCTCAGGCCACTCCTGAAGGTGTGGTCTAGCACCTTCTGTCTGCCGTCTCTTTTCTGGGCCTCTGTGCCTTCTGGGCCACGTCACCCTCTTTCTCAGCATCCTCTTGGCCGGAGTGTGGCTGCCTCGGCCGTGGCCAACGGCAGGGGCCCCCAATTCACTCCGCAGCCCCCCCCAGATATCAGGCCAGAAACTCTGAACACGCTTCCCTGGGTTTCCTGTATCCTGATTCTCTGGATGACTGATCTCTCCAGAAGCCTGAACAATTCAGTTATCTCCAGCCCCCGGGCTTGGATTTGTGCATGAAGCAACCAGCTTCTCCTCAGAAGCCTCTGGGATCCTCTGACTGAAGTAGGTTGCTCCCTCCTAAATCAACACCCCCCCCCCCACCTCCCCCCAGAGCTCTTGGACCACAAGGGACCAACTCCCTGGAGTCAAGTGACGATTCTTTGCTCAACATAATCTCTTTAGTGTAGACTTTTGCTCCTGAACAGGCTCCTGCAAGTAGGACAGGCAAAGATCTCATTGTATTTAGAGTCTCCATGGAGGCCATTTTCTACAGTTTTCTCTGAGTGCCAATACACCCCTCTTCTGGTTGGAACCCCAAGTCTCCTTTGAGTAACAACTAATCTCCTCTCTGAGCATGTGACTCAGACTAGTCAGCATAATTTCAATCTCTGGTGACAGTGATTGCTTCAGGGACTGGCTCATATCCCGAGTCTGTCCTATCAGAATAAATCAGGTACTTATTCAGAAGCTAACAGGATGAGACGTGTTCTTTTCTCCACAGCCTCTACCTGGAAGGACCTTGGGCCCTGGAGCTGTGGGCCACCACCTTGATCTACGCGCCACCTGCAGTCTGAGAATAAAGTCCACGTGAAGGAAGGAGAACAGAGCTGAAGATAAAGATATTGTATGACATTTTATGGGCTCCTGGATCATGCCATGACATCTCTGCTCCCAGTTCCCAATATACAGCTCTTAAAACCCTTGTATCCTCCTGACAGATAGGGGTGCTAGGAGCATCTGTTTTTCTAATATTTGGTCT
Organism: Panthera uncia; assembly: GCF_023721935.1. NCBI lineage: Eukaryota > Metazoa > Chordata > Mammalia > Carnivora > Felidae > Panthera > Panthera uncia. The sequence goes on along the minus strand of NW_026058165.1, from coordinate 2,926 downwards.
TTGATCATAGTTCCTGACCCAGAGGTCCTAAGTCCCTTAGGATTTCCTGAGTGACAGCAGAAACTTTTGCTCTAATGAGATAACTCTTGGCGGGCTCCAGATAGCTTCACAATGGGAACTGATCACCGGAAAGACTAAGCCGTGTTTAGATGCCTGGAATTCTCAGCCTCACTCACCAGTTGGCCTCCAGGGAGAGGAGAGGGGCTGGAGATTGATCATGCCTCCATAAGAGTCCCTAAGCTATGGGCTTCAGAGAGTTCCCACGTTGGTGAACACATACACATGCTGGGAAGGTGCCACACTCCAACTCCATGGGGACATAAAGCGCCCAGACTTGGGAACTGCAGATCTTGCCCTGTGTCCCTCTTTATCTGGCTCCAGCTAAAGATGAAAGGCTATTCATCTATAGCCTTTATTCTACCCTTTCTAAGAAACAGGTGAACGTGTTTTTCCTAAGTTCTGAGGTGTTACAGCAAATTACCAAACCCGAGGAAGAGGTTGTGAGGACCCCGACTTAGAGCCAGTCAAAAGTCCAGGTGACAGACAGCCTGGGACTTGTGACTGGCGTCTGAAGTGGTGGCAGTCTTGTGGGACTGAGTCCTTACCCTGGGGGGTCTGCGCTGACTCTGGGGAGGTAGTGACAGAACTCAACTGCAGGAAAATCAGCTAGTGTCTGCAGAGTTGGAGAATTGTTCCGTGGGGGGAGAAGCCCTACACGTTCGGTGTCAGAAGTGTTGTGAGTAGAGAAACAGAGGGTTCCCTTCGCTTCCTCAAATGGTTGTGATCATAACCTGCAACCCTGAATCGAACCCATCCTTTAAATCTGTCCTTAGAGAGACTTCTTCGAGGTCTTCTTGACCCCAAGCCTCATAGCCTTCTTTAAGTGTAGGAACCACGGCCTGTCTCTCTTGGATCTGCACCCCCACTCCACCCCCAGGAGGTCCCTAGAATTAGTTCTGAGGAGCTGCGGGCTTTGCGAAATCAGGAATCATACCATTTCGTACAGGATGGTTACCACGCGAAGGGGCTGGGGACGGGCAATGAGCGGGACTTCTGAATTTTATTCACGTATTATTATCTGAGTCTTTAATAATACGACTATTTGTTTTAAAACGTTTATCTTGCCAAGAAAACCGGCAATGTGAATAATTGAAGAGGGGTGGTGAACGGGCCAACACTTCTGCACGGCTTTCCTACTCCCCTCGAACCCGCCATCTTCTGTGGGAACCCCACGCTCGCTGCTTCCAGGAGAGACCAAAGCACCGAACCAGGGCCTTGACCTCGTGTGGGAAGAACTGAGCAGTGAGACGCAGGCACAGACAAACTGCCTCATGAACACTTTATCCCCCAGAAAATCCCCTGCCCCAGCATCCCGGGTGCTGCCCAGACTCTTCAAATACAAGGGCAAATAAAATAAATAAGAGTAAATATTGTCCTTCTAAGCAATAGAATGCCTAGCAACCAAGAACAAAGGAGGGTTGAAGGGAGAGGGTTGACTTTCTCAGGTTCCTTGTGTGTAAATGGCAATAAAAGTCTTTTCTGTGAGAATAATGCATTTTTGAGTGTTAAATTACGGAAGGTAGACAGGACACCAAGGCCAACAACGGCCACCAGTTGATGTGCGTAGGCCCCGCCCTAGAGGAGAGGTCAGGCGTTGCCTTGGCCTGCCTGGCATTGGTGAGGGGAGGTCTCCCCAGTAGCTTGGGGACTGGGAGGTTGGGACCAGGGCTCTTCAATGACAGTGGTCCAATACAACCCCACATGTGATTCAAAAGAAAATGCTAAATCACAGAATAAAGGTAAGAGCTCTGATGCTTCTCTCTCATGACCGTTTCAACGCTTTGTTGGAAATAATGAGTAGAAAGCACATGACCTTGTTCTTATTACATTTCTTTGATACGAAACTGTTTTAACACGCTCCCCGACTGACTCAAGGGGGTCATTTTCATTTGTTCTTTGTTCTCTTGTTTCAATGCCCCTTCTCCATCAGTGCCCTAGGCATGTGTTTAGATTGACTTTTGGAAATCTAGGATTATCTAGGATATATTGAAAGCAGGGGAGACGCCAGAAAAAAAAAACAAAAAAAAACAACAACCCAGCAGTGGTATCTTTATAAGATCCATGAGAAATCTTGCGGGTCATTAGCTTTGCCCACACGGGACCCCCAGTTGGATGGGACAGGATGAAACTGCCCCGCCGAGGAAATAGACTTTTCCCTAGCGTCTGATGTCTCTGGAGAGCTTCTAAAGATTTAAGGTGGGCGGTGGATAAAGGGTTGTCATTGTCTGTCACCATGGCAACTCCAGCCAGGACTTGGCATTGCTAGGATTTTTCCAGCAGATTTTGAAGACTCCTAGCCCTGGGTCAGCATGAACGGGAATGTGGATTCACAGGTATACAGCTGCTCCCTGGCACGGATCCCTGCCTCCCCAAAGAAGAAGGAAAGGGGATCCTCAGAGCCAAAGCCAGTAACAAATGTGAAGGAACGGGAGAGGGGCCGCTGACAACTCACTTGACTCAATAGGCTTCCCTGCCATGGCGGCCGCGGGACGCATCTCACTCCCGAGAACTGATGGGTCTAAGAACAAGAGTGAAAAGCATTCATACTTTATGACCTGCAACCCCACCTCCAGAAATTCCTTCTAAGAAAAAGCCAAAGTGTGCACAAAGATTTATTTTGTTGGAGGGTGTCCCCGCAGCATTATTTATAGCAATAAAAAGGGCGGGGAGGATTACCTTAAAGTTCAACAATACAGGATGGGTTTAATAAAGTATAGCTCGGCCCTAGAGGGGAATACGAAGCATCCATTCAAAACGTGTTGTGGAAAAGTAGCCAAAGATATAGGAACTTTACAGATGGCCACAAAACACTAAGTGAGGGGGGGGAGGGGGGAAGAGGTTATAAAATTGGTATGTTGTCCATCTC
>NW_026058164.1:14860-27911 GCF_023721935.1 Panthera uncia | reverse complement strand
CCCCCAACCAATAAACACAGAAGCACCTACCATGGGTTGGGCTGCACAGACACTTGCTACTGAACCCACTAGCAGTGTGCCAATCCCAAGAGTTCTCTGGGGGACTCACTCACTCCGAGGCTGCTGGCCTCAGCGCTGGGCTCAGGACAAACTTTGTTAAATCCACATGGGCACCCGGTCTGGTCTGCTGCATGCAAAGCTGCCACTGCACGCTGTGCACATCTGCACTGTACCGAGCTGTGCACCCCCTGCTGCCCTCATATGTCTCACCCAGCCATGTGTCCCCAGCCACCAGCACACTCTGTGAATAGCCTTGAGCCCCTGGCTGCCCTGGTGCATAGACACTAGCCACCAACGGACAGCTACAGATTTGTCAACAGAATCTTGGCAAGCCAGAAGTGAGTGACATGACATATTCAAAGTGCTAGATAGAATGTCAGCAGCAAAGAATACTCTATCCAGTAAGGCTATCATTCAGAATAGGAGACCAAGAGTTTCCTAAGCAAAAACTAAAGGAGTTTGTACTACTAAATCAGTCCAGCAAGAAATATTAAGAGGGATTCTTTGAGTGGAGAGACCAAAAGTGACAATAGAGAGGTAGAAAACACAAATCCAGTAAAAATGAATATTTCTGTAAAAAATCAGTCAAGGAACTCACAAAAATGGATATAAAATACAACATGTACCAAAACATAGGGAGGAGAAAATAATGGGTTCAAAGGTAAATGACCATCAACTTAAGACAAACTACTAAACACAAAGAAATTATGCGAAAACTTAATGGTAACCATATATCTAAAACCACTCACTCATAAATATGCAAAGAATAAGGAGAAAGAAATCAAGATATATCACTAAAGAAAATCAGCAAAACATGAAAGAGAGAAAGACAAAGGATCGAGAAAAACACGAGAAACCACAACAAAACAGGTAATAAAATGGCAATACATACATACATATCAATAATTACTTTGAATGTAAATGGAATGAATGCTCCAATCAAAAGACATAGGGTGTAAAAATGGATGAAAAAACAAAGCAGATTTATATGCTGCCTACAAGTGACCCATTTTAGACCTGAAGACACCTACAGAATGAAAGTGAGAGGATGGAGAAACATCACGCAAATGAATGTAAAAAGAAAGCTGGGGTAGCAATTCTTTTATCAGAGAAAATAGACTTTAAAACAAAGAACGTAACGAGACAAAGGACAAAACCACATAACACTAAAGGGTACAATCCAATAAGAAGATATAACAATGGTAAATATATAGGAACCCAACATAGGAACACCTAAACACATAAAAGTTAACAACATAAAGGAACTAATTGGAAAATAAGACTTTCACACCCCACTTACACAATGGACACATCATCTAAACAGAAAATCAACAAGGAAACGATGTCTTTGAATGACATAGGGGAACAGATATATTTGACAGATATGTTTAGGACATTCCAGTGTAACACAGGAGAACATACATTCTTTTCAAGTGCACATGGAATAGATAGATCACATGTTAGGCTCCAAAACAAACCTTAACAAATTCAAGCAGACTGAAATGACACCATGAATATTTTCAGACCACAATGCTATGAAACTAGAAATCAACCACAAGAAAAATTCTGGGAAGACCACAAATACATGGAGGTTAAATAACATACTACTAAACAATGAATGGGTCAACCAGAAAATCAAAGAAGAAATTTTAAAAATACATGGAAACAAATGAAAATGAAAATGAAAAAACAATGGTCCAAAAACATTTGGAATGTAGGAAAGTGGTTCTAAGAGGCTATTTCAGAACAATACAGGGCCTACACCAAGAAGGGAGAAAAATCTCAACTAAAGAACTGAACCTTACACCTAAAGGAGCTAGGGAAAGAACAACAAACAAAACCTAAAATGGCAGAAGGAAGGAAATAAGATTAGGGCTGAAATAAATGACATAGAAACTAAACAAACAACAGAAAAGATCAATGAGAGCAGGAGCTGGTTCACTGTGGAAAAAAAAAAAAAAACATTGATAAACCTCTAGCTAGACTTCTCCATAAGAAAAGAGAAAGGACTCAAATAAAATCACAAGTGAGAGAGGAGAAATCACAACCAACACCACAGAAATACAAGCAATCATAATATATATTATGAAAAATTGTATGTCAACAATTTGGACAATTTAGGAGAAACAGATAAATTCCTAGAAACATGTAAATTACATAAACTGAAACAGAAAGAAATAGAAAACATGAACAGAACAATAGCCAGCAAAGAAATTGAGTCAGTAATAAAAAAAAAAAACCTCTCAACAATCAAAACTCTAGGACCAGATGACTTCACAGGTGAATTCCACCACGCAGCTAATAAAGAGTTAATACCTAATCTTCTTAGGCTATTCCAAAATATAAAAAAGGATGGAAAACGTCCAAATTTATTCTATGAGGCCAGCATTGCCCTGATACCAAAACCAGATAAAGAACCACTAAAAAAGAGAACTCCAGGCCAATATCCCTGACAAACATGGATGCAAAATTATCAATAAAATACTGTCTACCAAATTCAAAAATACCTTAAACAAATCATTCGCCACAATTAAGTGGGATTTATTCCCAAGCTTCAAGCATGGTCCAATATTTGCTAATCAATGAATGTGATATATGATATCACCAGGAGAAAGGATAAGAACCATATGATTGGGTTTCCTGGTGGCTCATTCCTTGAAGCGTCTGACATTGGCTCAAGTCATGACCATATGGTTCGTGAGTTCAAGCCCTGTGTTGGGCTCTCTGCTGAAAGCTCAGAGCCTGGAGCCTGCTTCAAATTCTGTGTCTCCTTCTCTCTCCCCCCCTCTCCCACTCACGTTATTCATTTCTGTCTCTCAAAAATGAATAATCATTTACAAAAAGAGCCATATGATCATTTCAATACATGCAGAAAGAAGCATTTGACAAAGTGCAATATCCATTCATTATTAAAACCAAAAAAAAGTAGGTTTAGAGGGAACATACATCAACATAACAAAGGTTATCTATGAAAACCACACAGTTAACATCATCCTTAATGGGGAAAATCTGAGAGCTTTCCCTCTAAGGTGAGGAACAAGACAAGGATGTCTATTCTCACCACTTTTATTACACATAGTACTGGAAGTCCAAGCCACAGCAATAAGACTTACATACATACATACATACACACACACATACACACATGGAATCAAAATCAGGAAGAAGAAAAACTTTCACACTTTGCAGATTACATGACACTATATACAGAAAACCTTAGAGTCACCCAATAACTGCTAGAACTGATAAATGAATTCAGCAATGTCACAGGATACAAAATCATTGTACAGAAATCTGTTTAATTTTTACACAATAATGAAGCAGTGGAAAGAGAAATTAAGAAAACAGTCCCATATTCAATTGCACACCAAATAATAAGGTACCTATGAATAAATCTAACCAAAGAGGTGAGAGACCTATACTCTGAAAACTATACAACACTGATGAAAGAAATTCAAGATGACACAAAGAAATGGAAGGACATTCCATGTTCATGGATTGGATATACAAATATTGTGAAAATGTCTATACTTCCCAAAGAGATTGACCCAATTAATGCAATCTCCATCACAATATCAACAGCATTTTCCACAGAACTAGTACAATCCTAACATTTGTATGGAACCACAAAAGACCCCAATCTTCAGAATAAACATCCTTTATGTGAAGTGATAATTATGGATGGCATTATGCTTCTGGATCTCCTCTCCAAAACACATTAATGCTGGTCTAATAATTTGAAACAAACATTAGACATAATCCAACCAAGGATCATTCTACAAAATGCATTCTACAAAAGTACCCTCAAAGCTTTGCAGATGATGAAAACTATGGAAAACCTAAAAATCGTCATGGCCAAGTGGAGCCTAAGGAGACAGGATGACTGAATGTAATGTGCTATCTGAGATGAGTCTGGAACAGAAGAGGTTGAAACCTAAGAAATATGAGTAAAAATATAAACGTTAGTTAATACCTCTTCTGGATATTGATTGTGGTAATGTACCAACTGATATGACATCGATAGTCAGAAAACAGTCTGATGTATGTGGAGACTCAGTACTATCTTACCAATTTTTTTGGTAACTAGAAACCCATAATGAATGAAAAGATTATTAGTAATATTAGTAATCATGGTTTTATTTTTTCAACACATGATATTATAATAGTCTTAGTATTAGTTACTAGTGATTAACATTTACCTATTCTTATTGTTCTCACTATTGTTTAAATAATAGCACTCATGTTATAGAAAACCGAATGCACAATGTTATACAATTCATAGAAACATCTATTTTACATATTTTAAGATAATAACATAGGTACATAACACTGTAACGCTAAGACCCAGAAGTATAAGAGGGAAAGACAACACTTTAGGAAGAGGTGACTTGGAAAGGGTGCTTCTGTGCCTAGGTGATGGCTCAGCAGCCTGGCTGGGGGTCAAAAGGCCAGCGGTAACTTAGACTCACAAGTATCTTAGTAACTTAGATCAAAGTAACTTAGACCGACAAAGATCTTAGAGTCAAAGAGTTGATCTCCACCTATGATTAGAAGGTCATAGCAATAGATGGCTAAAATGTTATTTAGGGCTTTATTTTTAACAAAAAAAAAAAGGATGTGTAAAAATTTGGGTTTGGAACGTTAAGAAAAAGCACAGGCCCATGATGGAGACACTTACATTAAGGCCCCATGTCACCAAACCTAGTTTCATTCCTCCAGGAATGTAACCTTTAACCAGTTAACAGAATTTCCTAGTCAGGGCTAGAAATCTTACTGATAGACCCCTTCCATTCTCCTTAGGGAGGTAAATATGCCTAATAATGTATTCCTTGTCACTAAATTTTTAAAAATTTTAATTTTTTTTAAAGTTTATTTATTTTGAGAGAGACACAGAGAAAGAGAGCACATGCAAGGGAGGGGAAGGGAGAGAGGGACAGAAGAATCGCATACCCACAAGATCGGTATCAAGAGTCAGACACTTAACTGAGCCACCCAGGCATCCCAAGAATGTGGAGATTTAGAGGTTAGCAGGCTCGGCTGAGATACAGTCCTGAGGGCACTGCCCTACTCCTGGAGAGAAGGCAGCAAACAACTTGCAGGTAGATGGCATGGAAACAGTGATCTCTACAACACCTGGAGCACACAATGGGGAGACAGGGTTCATAAAGATGCCTCTCTAGGGATGAGAGCTTGATGGCACCATTTCCCTCCTCTGCCCCCCAGCATAAACACAGAGCCACCTGCTGGAAACAATGCGCTACCCACACTGGCTACCTAACCTGCTTACACCAGGGAGGAGCCAAGATGGCGGAACAGCATGGAAGATTTTTGTGTATCTCGCATCCGTGAAATACAGCCAGACCAACACTAAACCATCCTACACACCTAGAAAACTGATTTGAGGATTAACACAGCAATCTGCACAACCTGAACCATAGAATTCAGCAGGTACATGATGCGGAGAGGTGAATTTGGGGAGGGAGAAGCCGTGAAAGGTAGGGAACCACTTTTGCGGATGGAGAGAGGATAGAGACTGGGGAGGGGGGGAGAATATGGGAAAAGCACCCCTCCCCAAAAGCAGCTGGAGAGAAAGTAGAAAATTGGAAACAGCCACAGGAACTAAACTAAAATGGGAGAAAGGAGAAAGGAGAGGGTTTAAATTCCATTAAGACTGTAAACAAGGGGAGCGCAAAGGCTGCAACTCCGCAGCTCGATATCTGGCAGTGCTCTGGTGGGAAGGGCAAATCCCCAGGAACAGAGTGGTGTCCGGGAGGTTCTCAGACCACATGGGGAAAAGCAGTTCCACTGCTGCAAGGGCATTTGGTAGAGACTGTTGAAGGCACCTGGTCCCAGCAGACCCCAGAAAATGGCCACATTCGCTGGTGCTGGAACAAGGTATTTAAGGGTGAAGCCTGGTGCCAGATGTGTGTTGTGATTTTCCATAATCCCTGAAATGCTGCTGCTACACTGTCTCGCGAACTTTTTCTGGGACAGACTGGCACCTGGCAGCAGCAGGGTCCAGCAAGCATCCCTGGGTGCAGCCAACATTCGGCCATTGCTCATTTGGCCATTGTTCATTCGGCCATTGCTTGGTGAGACCCTCCCAGGAGGGGCAGAACGGGTCAGAGCCGCAGTCCTTCAGAAGTAAGGGGCCGGGGAAAACAGCTGCATCTGAGACAAAACTCGAGAGAGAGGTACTGCCTGGGTCTTGATCATGGCAGGGAGTGAATGAAAGCTGAAGACAGAGGACGGGTTCATGATTGCTGATCTGGGAGAACACACAGGGTAGCTGCGTGGCGCCATTTTTACCGCTCCCGCGCATGCGCATAGGCACCTACAAGCACTGCAACAATCCACCCCAGTAGGCTAGCAGCGCCATCTAATGGAGAGTGGAGCTGTTACACTGAGCCCTGCCCAACTGGGCCCACTTTGCTCTTCAAGAACACAAGTCTCACTGCCAGTTTAATTTATGGACTATAAAGAGCTACGTAGACTGACTGCTAGGGGAAAATGAAGCAATTTCAGTCCTACTTCAATCTTTTAGCAGGTTCATCTATTCAATTTTCTTTTTTTTCTTTTTTCTTTTTTTTCTCTTTTACAATTCTTTTATTTTTCTTGAATAAAGAGAAAAAAATAATTTTTATTTTCAATATTTATTAAAAATATTTTTCTTTGATTTTTATTACTATATTTTTTACTTTTGTGTAAATTTTTTCAAATTCTACTTTACTTCCATCATTTTATTTTAGTCTACGTCACTGTATTCGCCTTTTCAAATTTTCAATTTCTTTTTTTCTTTTTTTCTCTTTTTTGTTTCTTTTCTTATTCTTGAATGCAGAAAGAGAAAAACTTCATTTTTACTTTCAATTTCTATTAAAATATTTTTATTTAATTTTTATTACTGTATTTTTTGCTTTTATGTAAATTATTTCAAATTCTATTTTACTTCCATCTGTGTATTTTAGTCTACTACAGTGTATTCACTTTTTCAAATTTTCAAACGATTTTTTTAATCTTTTTTCTCGTTTTTTTTCTTACATACAGAAAAAGAAAAATTCATATTTACTTATTTTTTAAATTTTTTTTAACATTTATTTATTTTTGAGACAGAGAGAGCATGAACAGGGGAGGGTCAGAGAAAGAGGGAGACACAGAATCTGAAACAGGCTCCAATCTCTGAGCTGTCAGCACAGAGCCCGACGCAGGGCTCAAACGCACGGACCGCGAGATCATGACCTGAGCCGGTCGGATGCTTAACTGACTGAGCCACCCAGGTGCCCCAAAATATTCGTATTTATTTTTAATTTTTATTAAAAACATTTTTAATTTTTTCCTACTATATTCTTTACTTGTGTATATATTTTTTCAAATTCTATTTAACCCCCATCATCTCATTTTAGTCTACCTCAGTGTATTCATTTTTTCAAATTCTCAATTTTCTTTTTTTTCCTTTTTCTCTCCCCCCCTTTTTTTATTCTCTAACCTGTCAAACCACTTTCTTTTTTTTATTATTTTTTTAACGCTTATTTATTTTTGAGACAGAGAGAGACAGAGCATGAATGGGGGAGGGTCAGAGAGAGAGGGAGACACAGAATCGGAAGCAGGCTCCAGGCTCCGAGCTGTCAGCACAGAGCCCGATGCGGGGCTCGAACTCGTGAACCACAAGATCATGACCCGAGCCGAAGTCGGACACTCAACCGACGGAGTCACCCAGGCGCCCCACCACTTTCAACACTTAGACCAAAACACACCTAGGATCTAGCATCATATATTCGATTTGTGTGTGTGGCATGTGTAATTTTTCATTTTAATATTTTTTTAATTTTAGTATTTTTTAATTTCGATTTTTCTACCTCATTAATTCCTTTTCTCCCTTCAAAATGACAAAACTAAGGAATTCACCCCAAAAGAAAGAGCACAAAGAAACGACAGCCAGGGATTTAACCAACACAGATACAAGCAAGATGTCTGAACCAGAATTTAGAGTTACAATAATAAGAATACGAACTAGAGTAGAAAACAGATTAGAATCCCTTTCTGCAGAGATAAAAAAAAGTAAAAACTAGAATGAAATTAAAAATGCTATAACTGAGCTGCAATCATGGATGGATGCAGCGGCGGCAAGGATGGATGAGGCAGAACAGAGAATCAGTGATATAGAGGACAAACTTACAGAGAATAACGAAGCAGAAAAAAGAGGGAGATTAAGGCAAAAGAGCATAATTTAAGAATTAGAGTAATCAGTGACTCATTAAAAAGGAACAATATCAGAATCATAGGGGTCCCAGAAGAGGAAGAGAAATAGGGATAGAAGGGTTATGTGAGCAAATCAGAGCAGAAAACCTTCCTAACCTGGGGAAAGACACAGACATCAAAATCCAGGAAGCACAGAGGACCCCCATTAGATTCAACAAAAACTGACCATCAACAAGGCATATCATAGTCAAATTCACAAAATACTCAGGCAAGGAGAGAGTCATGAAAGCAACAAGGGAAAAAAGTCCTTAACCTACAAGGGAAGACAGATCAGGCTTGCAGCAGACCTATCCACAGAAACTTGGCGGGCCAGAAAGGAGTGGCGGGATATATTCAGTGTGCTGAATCAGAAAAATATGCAGCCAAGAATTCTTTATCCAGCAAGGCTGTCATTCAAAATAGAAGGAGATTAAAAATTTCCCAAACAAAAATTAAAGGAGTTTGTGAGCACTAAACCAGTCCTGCAAGAAATTTTAAGGGGGACTTTCTGAGGGGAGAAAAGATGAAAAAAAAAAAAAAAATATATATATATATATATATATAGAGAGAGAGAGAGAGAGAGAGAGAGAGAGAGAGAGAGAGGGGGGAGGAAACCAAAAGCAACAAAGATGAGAAAGGACCAGAGAACACCACCAGAAACTCCAACTCTACAAACATCATATGGCAATAAATTCATATCTTTCAGTACTCACTCTAAATGTCAATGGACTCAATGGTCCAATCAAAAGACATAGGGGAACAGAATGGACAAGAAAACAAGATCCATCTACATGCTGTTTTCAAGAGACCCACTTTAGACCTAAAGACACCTTCAAATTGAAAGTAAGGGGATGGGGAGCCATCTATCATGCTAATGGTCAACAAAAGAAAGCTAGAATAACCATATTCTATCAGACAATCTAGACTTTAAAATAAAGCTTGTATCAAGAGATGAAGAAGGGCATTATATCATACTCATGGGGTTTATCCACCAAGAAGACCTAACAATTGTAAACATTTATGCATCAAATGTGAGAGCACTCAAATATATAAATACATTAATCACAAACATAAAGAAACTCATCGATAGTAATACCATAAAAGTAGGAGACTTCAACACCCCACTCACAACACTGGACAGATCATCTAATCAAAAAATCAACAAGGAAACAATGGCTTTGAATGACACATTGGACCAGATGGACTTAACAGATATATTCAGAACATTTCATCCTAAAGCAGCAGAATATACATTCTTCTCCAGTGCACATGGAATGTTCTCCAGAATAAACCATATACTGGGACACAAATCAGCCCTAAGTAACTACAAAAAGATCCAGATTGTACCATGCATATTTTCAGACCACAGCACTATGAAACTCGAAATCAACGACAAGAAAAAATTTGGAAAGGTAACAAATACTTGGAGACTGAAGAACATCCTACTAAAGAATGAATGGGCTAACCAAGCAGTTAAGGAGGAAATTAAAAAGTATATGGAAGTCAATAAAAATGATAATACCACATCCCAAAACGTCTGGGATGCAGCAAAGGCAGTCATAAGAGGAAAGTATATAGCAATCCAGGCCTTCCTAAAGAAGGAAGAAAGATCTCAGATACACAACCTAACCTTACGCCTTAAGGAGCTGCAAAAAGAACAGCAAATAAAACCCCCAAACAGCAGAATACAGGAAATAATAAAGATTAGAGCAGAAATTAATGTTATCAAAACCAAAAAAACAGGGGCGCCTGGGTGGCTCAGTTGGTTGAGCGTCTGACTTCGGCTCAGGTCATGATCTCACAGCTTGTGAGATCGAGCACCACATTGGGCTCTGTGCTGAAAGCTCAGAGCCTGGAGCCGGCTTCAGATTCTGTGTCTCCATCTCTCTCTGTCCCTAACCCACTCACATTCTGTCTCTGTCTCTCTCAAAAATAAAAATAAACATTAAACAAAATTTTAGAAACCAAAAGAACAGAAGAGATCGATGAAACCAGAAGCTGATTCTTTGAAAGAATTAACCAAATTGATAAACCACTAGCCAGCTTGATCAACAAGAAAAAGGAAAGGACCCAAATATATAAAATCAAGAATGAAAGAGGAGAGATCACAACCAACACAGCAGAAATAAAAACAATAATAAGAGAATAATATGAGCAATTATATGCCAATAAAATGGGCAATCTGGAAGGAATGGACAAATTCCTAGAAACATATACACTACCAAAACTGAAACAGGAAGAAATAGAAAATTTGTACAGACCCATAACCAGTTAGGAAATCGAATTAGTAATCAAAAATCTGCCAAAAAACAAGAGTCCAGGGCCAGATGGCTTTCCAGGGGAATTCTACCAAACATTTAAGGAAGAGTTGACACCTATTCTCTTGAAGCTGTTCCGAAAAGTAGAAATGGAAGGAAAACTTCCAAACGTTTTCTATGAGGCCAGGATTACCTTGATTCCAAAACCAGAGACCCCACTAAAAAGGAGAACTATGGACTGTTTTACCTAACGAACATGGATGCAAAAATCCTCAACAAGGTATTACCCAACCAGATGCAACAATACATTAAAAACATTATTCACCATGACAAGTGGGATTTATACCTGGGATGCACGGCTGGTTCAATATCTGCAAAGCAATTAACGTGATTCATCACATCAATAAAAGAGAGGACAAGAACCATATGATCCCCTCAATAGATGCAGAGAAAGCATTAACAAAATACAGCATCCTTTCTTGATAAAAACCCTCAAGTAGGGATAGAAGGATCATACCTCGAGATCATAAAGGCCAAATATGAACGACCCAATGCTAATACAATCCTCAATGGGGAAAAATTGACAGTTTTCCCCCTAAGGTCAGGAACAAGACAGGGATTTCCACTCTTGCCACTGTTATTCAACATAGTATTGGAAGTCTTAGCCTCTGCAATCAGACAACATAAAGAAATAAAAGACAACCAAATCAGCCAGGAGGAGGTCGAACTTTCACTCTTTGCAGATGACATGATACTCTATATGGAAAGCCCAAAAGATTCCACCAAAAAACTGCTCTAACAGATCCATGAATTCAGCAAAGTTGCAGGATATAAAATCAATGCACAGAAATCGGTTGCATTCCTATTCACCAACAATGAAGCAACAGAAAGAGAAATCAAGGAATTAATCCCATTTACAGTTGCACCAAAAACCATAAAATACCTAGGAATAAATCTAACCAAAGAGGTGAAAAACCTGTACACTGAAAACTATAAAAAGCTTATGAAAGAAAGTGAAGAAGACACAAAAAAATGGAAAAAGATTCCATGCTCCTGGATAGGAAGAACAAATATTGTTAACATGTCAACACTACCCAAAGCAATGTCCATATTCAATGCAATCCCTATCAAAGTAACACCAGCATTCTTCACAGAGCTAGAACAAATAATCCTAAAATTTGTATGGAACCAGAAAAGACCCCAAATGGCCAAAGCAATCTTGAAAAAGAAAACCAGAGGTGGAGGCATCACCATCCCGGACTTCAAGCTATACTACAAAGCTGTAATCATCGAGACAGTATGGTACTGGCACAAGAACACTCAAATAAATGGAACAGAATAGAGAACCCAGAAATGGACCCACAAACGTATGGCCAACTAATCTTTGACGAAGCAGGAAAGAATATCCAATGAAATAAAGACAGTCTCTTCAGCAAGTGGTGCTGGGAAACCTGGACAGCAACATGCAAAAGAATGAACCTGGACGACTTTCTTACACCATACACAAAAATAAACTCAAAATGGATGAGAGACCTAAATGGAAGACAGGAAGCCATCAAAATCCTTGAGGAGAAAGCAGGCAAAACCTCTTTGATCTTGGCCACAGCAACTTCTTCCTCAACACGTCTCTGGAGGCAAGGGAAACAAAAGCAAATATGAACTACTGGGACCTCACCAAAATAAAAAGCTTCTGCACAGCAAAGGAAACAATCAGGAAAACTAAAAGGCAACTGACAGAATGGGAGAAGATATTGCAAATGATATATAAGATAAAGGGTCAGTATCCAAAATCTATAAAGAACTTATCAAACTCAACACCCCCCAAAAAACCCCAAATAATCCAGTGAAGAAATGGGCAAAAGACATGAATAGACACTTCTCCAAAGAAGATATCCAGATGGCTAACTGACACATGAAAAAATGTTCAACATCACTCCTCATCAAGGAAATACAAATCAAAACCACAATTTGATACCACCTCACACCTGTCAGAATGGCTCACATTAACAACTCAGGCAACAACAGATGTTGGCGAGGATGCAAAGAAAGAGGATCTCTTTTGCAATGTTGGTGGGAATGCAAGCTGGTGCAGCCACTGTGGAAAATGGTATGGAGGTTCCTCAAGAAATTAAAAATACAACTACCCTGCAACCCAGCATTTGCACTACTAGGTATTTATCCAAGGGATACAAGTGTGCTGTTTTGAAGGGACACATACACCCCCATGTTTATAGCAGCACTATCAACAATAGCCCAAGTATGGAAAGAGCCCAAATGTCCATTGACGGATGAATATGGATAAAGAAGAAGTTATATATATATATATATATATATATATATATATATATATATGGAGTATTACTCAGCAATCAAAAAGAATGAAATTTTGCCATTTGCAACTATGTGGATGGAGCTGGAGGGTATTATGCTAAGTGAAATTAGTCAGAGAAAGACAAATATCATATGACTTCACTCATATGAGGATTGTAAGAGACAAA
>NW_026058164.1:0-12350 GCF_023721935.1 Panthera uncia | reverse complement strand
ATCTGTTTCCATATCTGTTTCCATATCTGTAAATCAATTCATGTGATGCATCACATTAATAAAAGAAAGGATAAAACCACATGATCCTCTCGATAGTTGCAGGAAAAGCATTTGACAAAATACAGCATCCTTTCTTGATTCAAAAAAAAACACATCAAGATAGGAGGGATAGAAGGATCATGCCACAACATCATAATGTCCACATATGAAAGTCCCACAGCTAATATCATCTTCAATGGGGAAAACATGAGACCTTCCTCCAGAGATAAAAAACATGACAGGGATGTCCACGCTCACCACTGTTATTCCACATACTGTTGAAAGTCCTAACCTAAGCAGTCAGAAAACAAAAAGCAAAAAAAGGCATCCAAATCGGCAAGGAGGAAGTCAAACTTTCACACTTGGTAGACTAGAAACTCGCATGGAAAACCCAAAAGGCACCACCAGAATACTTCTAGAACTGATACAGGAATTCAGGAAAGTCTCGGGTTATATAAAATCAATGTATAGAAATTGGTTGCATTTCTATGCACCAATGATGAAGGAGGAAAAAGAAAAATCAAGGAATCGATCCCATTTACAATTGCACTGAAAACCATAAAATATATAGGGATAAACCTAACCAAAGAGATCAAAGCTCAATACACTAAGAATAACAGAAAGCTTATGAAAGAAATTAAAGAAGACACAAAGAAATGGAAAAACTTGAGATTATAGGTAGGAAGATGGCAGCGTAGGAGAACTCTGGCCTCACCTCGTCCTGCTGATCACATAGATTCCACCCACATCTGCCTAAATAACCTAGAAAACCGCCAGAAGACTAGCAGAAGGGACTCTCTGGAGCCAAGTGTAGACAAGAGGCCCACGGAAGAGGGTAGGAAGGGTGGAGAGGCAGCGCGTGCTACACGGACAAGCAGGAGGGAGCCTGGGAGGTGGAGGGGCAGACTGCCCTGCAAGACAGAGCCCCTGAAGTCTGGCTTGCAAAAGCAGAGGGGCTGGACTGCGTGAGTTCTGACAGCCAGTGGGACTTAACATGTGGAACGTTAAAGGTCAACAGGTCTGCTCTCAGAGAGCAGGGAGGGTGGAAGGGCACCGGGAGGGAGAGTTGCTGAGCCTTGGAGGACAGAGTTCAGCTTGGTGGGGAACAAAGGCACTGGCAAGCTCCATATCCCTTTCCCATCCCCCAGCCGAAATCCCAAAGGGAACCAGTTCCCGTCACCAAACTTGCTTCCACTGTGCAAACACCCAACGCTGTACTTCTGTGGATCCATCCGTCTGATGGGTCTGCCTCCATCCCGGTATTACAGGGCCCTTACCGCAGGGGACCACCTATGGCAAAGTGAGCTAAGCCTGGCTCCCCCACCCCTGTGCACCTTGCGGATCCACCCCGGCTAATACGCCAGATCCCATCAAAGCAGCACCACAAGCCTGGCGGTGTGCAAGTAGCCCAGACAGGGGCCACACCACTCCACAGTGAGTCCTGCTCCTGGCAGAAGGGAAGATAAGGTACACACCAGTCTGACTGTGGCCCCATTGGTGGGCTGGGGACAGACATCAGGTCTGACTGCGGTCCTGCCCACCAACACAAGTTACACCAGACAGCACAGGGGAAGTGCCCTGCAGTTCCACGCCACCCCAGGGACTATCCAAAATGACGAAGCAGAAGAATTCTCCTCAAAAGAAACTCCAGGAAGTAGCGACAGCTAACGAATTGATCAAAAAAGATTTAAGCAATATAACGGAACAAGAATTTAGAAGAATAGTCATAAAATTAATCGCTGGACTTGAAAAAAGCATAGAGGACAGCAGAGAATCTATTGCTACAGAGATCAAGGGACTAAGCAATAGTCAGGGGGAGCCAAAAAATACTATAAATGAGGTGCAAAATAAAATGGAGGTGACCACAGCTCGGATTGAAGAGGCAGAGGAGAGAATAGGTGAATTAGAAGATAAAATTATGGAAAAAGAGGAGCTGAGAAAAAGAGAGATAAAAAAATCCAGGAGTAGGAGGGCAGAATTAGAGAACTAAGTGATGCAATCAAATGGAACAACATCCGTATAATAGGAGTTCCAGAAGAGGAAGAGAGAGAGAAAGGGGCTGAAGGTGTACTTAAACAAATCACAGCTGAGAACTTCCCTAATCTGGGGAAGGAAAAAGGCATTGAAATCCAAGAGGCACAGACAACTCCCTTCAGACGTAACTTGAATCAATCTTTTGCACGATGTATCATAGTGAAACTGGCAAAATACAAGGATGAAGAGAAAATTCTGAAAGCAGCTAGGGATAAACAGGCCCTAACATGTAAAGGGAGACCCATAAGACTAGTGGCAGACCTATCTACTGAAACTTGGCAGGCCAGAAAGGAATGCCAGCAATATTCAATGTGATGAACAGAAAAAAAATATGCAGCTGAGAATCCTTTATCCAGCAAGTCTGTCATTCAGAATAGAAGGAGAGATAAAGGTATTCCCAAACAAACAAAAACTGAAGGAATTCGTCACCACTAACCAGCCCTACATGAGATCCTAAGGGGGATTCTGTGAGTGAAATGTTGCAAGGACCACAAAGTACCAGAGACCTCACTACAAGCATGAAACCTACAGACATCATAATGACTCTAAATACCTATCTTTCAATAATAACACTGAATGTAAATGGACTAAATGCTCCAACCAAAAGACATAGGGTATCAGCATGGATAAGAAAACAAAACCCATCTATTTGCTGTCTACAAGAGACTCATTTTAGACCTGAGGACACCTTCAGATTGAAAGTGAGGGGATGGAGAACTATCTATCATGCTAGTCAAAAGAAGTCAAAAGAAAGCTGGAGTCGCCATACTTGTATCAGACAAACTAGACTTTAAATTAAAGGCTGTAACAAGAGATGAAGAAGGGCATTATATAATAATTAAAGGGTATACCCACAGGAGGAGCTAACGATTATAAATGTCTATGTGCCGAATATAGGAACCCCCAAATATATAAAACAATCACAAACATAAGCCACCTTATTGATAAGAATGTGGTAATTGCAGGGGACTTTAATACTCCACTTACAACAATGGATCGATCATCTAGACACAGGATCAATAAAGAAACAAGGGCCCTGAATGATACATTGGATCAGATGGACTTGACAGATAGATTTAGAACTCTGCATCCCAAAGCAACAGAATATACTTTCTTCTCGAGTGCACATGGAACATTTTCCAAGAGAGATCGCATACTGCATCACAAGACAGCCCTTCATAAGTATAAAGAACTGAGATCATACCATCCACACTTTCAGATCACAATGCTATGAAGCCTGAAATCAACCACAGGAAAAAGTCTGGAAAACCTCCAAAAGCATGGAGGTTAAAGAACACTCTACTAAAGAATCAATGGGTCAACCAGGCAATTAGAGAAGAAATTAAAAAATATATGGAAACAAATGAAAATACAACAACCCAAACGCTTTGGGATGCAGCGAAGACAGTCCTGAGAGGAAAATACATTGCAATCCAGGCCTATCTCAAGAAACAAGAAAAATCCCAAATACAAAATCTAATGCCACACCTAAAGGAAATAGAAGCAGAACAGCAAAGACACATCAAACCCAGCAGAAGAAGAGAAATAATAACTTTCAGAGCAGAAATAAACAACATATAATCTAAAACAAACTGTAGAGCATATCAATGAAACCAAGAGTTGGCGTTTTGAAATATAAACAAAATTGATAGGCCTCTAGCCAGGCTTTTCAAAAAGAAAAGGGAGATGACCCAAATAGATAAAATCATGAATGAAAATGGAATTATTACAACCAATCCCTCAGAAATACAAGCAATTATCAGGGAATCCTAGGAAAAATTATATGCCAACAAACTGGGCAACCTGAAAGAAATGGACAAATTCCTAAGCACCCACACACTTCCAAAACTCAAACAGGAAGAAATAGAAAACTTGAACAGACCCACAACCAGCAAAGAAATTGAATCAGTTATCAAAAATCTCCCAACAAATAAGAGTCCAGGACCAGATGGCTTCCCAGGGGAATTCTACCAGACATTTAAAGCACAGATAATACCTATCCTTCTCAAGCTGTTCCAAAAAAAAAGAAAGGGAAGGAAAACTTCCAGACTCATTCTATGAAGCCAGCATTACTTTGATTCCTAAACCAGACAGAGACCCAGTAAAAAAAGAGAACTACAGGCCAATATCCCTGATGAATATGGATGCAGAAATTCTCAACAAGATACTAGCAAATCGAATTCAACAGCATATAAAAAGAATTATTCACCACGATCAAGTGGGATTCATTCCTGGGCTGCAGGGCTGGTTGAACATTCACAAATCAATCAATGTGATACATCACACTAATAAAAGAAAAGAACGATGTAATCCTGTCAATTGATGCAGAAAAGCATTTGACAAAATTCAGCATCCTTTCTTAATAAAAACCCTTGAGAAAGTCGGGATAGAAGGAACATACTTAAACATCATAAAAATCATTTATGAAAAGCCCACAGCTAATATCTTCCTCAATGGGGAAAAACTGAGAGCTTTCCCCCTGAGATGAGGAACACGACAAGGATGTCCATTTTCACCACGGTGTTTAACATAGCGTTGGAAGTTCTAGCATCAGCAATCAGATGACAAAAGGAAAGCAAAGGCATCAAAATTGGCAAACATGAAGAAGTCAAGCTTTCTTTCACTTTTGCAGATGACATGATATTATACATGGAAAACCCTATAGACTCCACCAAAAGTCTGCTAGAACTGATACATGAATTCAGCAAAGTCACAGGATATAAAATTAACATACAGAAATCAGTTGCATTCTTATACACTAATAATGAAGCAACAGAAAGAGAAATAAAGAAACTGATCCCGTTCACAATTGCACCAAGTAGCATAAAATACCTAGGAATAAACCTAACCAAAGATGTAAAAGATCTGTATGCTGAAAACTACAGAAAGCTTAGGAAGGAAATTGAAGAAGATATAAAGAAATGGAAAAACACTCTGTGCTCATGGGTTGGAAGAATAAATATTGTCAAAATGTCAATACTACCCAAAGCCATCTACACATTCAAGGCAATCCCAATCAAAATTACACCAGCATTCTTCTCGAAGCTAGAACAAGTAATCCTAAAATTTGTATGGAACCACAAAAGACCCTGAATAGCCAAAGTAATATTGAAGAAGAAGACCAAAGCGGGAGGCATCACAATCCCAGATTTTAGCCTCTACTACAAAGCTGTCATCATCAAGACAGCATGGTATTAGCACAAAAACAGACACATAGACCAATGGAATAGAATAGAAACCCCAGAATTAGACCCACAAAAGTATGGCCAACTAACCTTTGACAAAGCAGAAATGAATATCCAATGGAAAAAAGACAGTCTCTTTAACAAATGGTGCTAGGAGAACTGGACAGCAACATGTAATGCAGAAGGATGAAACTAGACCATTTTCTTACACCATTCACAAAAATAAACTCAAAATGGACAAAGGACCTGAATGTGAGACAGGAAACCATCAAAACCCTAGAGGAAAAAGCAGGAAAAAACCTCTCTGACCTCAGCCGCAGCAGTTTCTTACTTGACACATCCCCAACGGCAAGGGAATTAAAAGCAAAAATGAACTACTGGGACCTCATGAAGATAAAAAGCTTCTGCACTGCAAAGGAAACAATCAACAAAACTAAAAGGCAACTGACGGAATGGGAAAAGATATTTGCAAATGACATATTGGACAATGGGCTAGTATCCAAAATCTATAAGGAGCTCACCAAACTCCACACCTGAAAAACAAATAATCCAGTGAAGGAATGAGCAGAAAACATGAATAGACACTTCTCTAAAGAAGACATCCCGATGGCCAACAGGCACATGAAAAGATGCTCAACGTCGCTCCTCATCAGGGAAATACAAATTAAAACCACACTGAGATACCACCTCACGCCAGTCATAGTGGCTAAAATGAACAAATCAGGAGACTATAGACGCTGGCGAGGATGTGGAGAAATGGGAACCCTCTTGCACTGTTGGTGAGAAAGCAAACTGGTGCAGCCACTCTGGAAAACAGGGTGGAGGTTCCTCAAAAAATTAAAAATAGATCTACCCTATGACCCAGCAATAGCACTGCTAGGAATTCACCCAAGGGATGCAGGAGTGGTGTTGCATAGGGGCACTTGTACCCCAATGTTTATAGCAGCACTTTCAATAATAGCCAAATGATGGAAAGAGCCTAAATGTCCATCAACTGACAAATGGATAAAGAAATTGTGGTTTATACACACAATGGAATACTACGTGGCAATGATACAGAATGAAATATGGCCTTTTGTAGCAACATGGATGGAACTGGAGAGTGTTATGCTAAGTGAAATAAGTCATACAGAGAAAGACAGATAGCATACTTTTTCACTCTTATGTGGATCCTGAGAAACTTAACAGAAGACCATGGGGGAGGGGAAGAAAACAAAAAGGTTAGAGAGGGAGGGAGCCAAACCATAAGAGACTCTTAAAAACTGAGAATAAACTGAGGGTTGATGAGGGGTGGGAGGGAGGAGAGGGTGGGTGATGGGTATTGAGGAGGGTACCTGTTGGGATGAGCACAGGGTGTTGTATGGAAACCAATTTGACAATAAATTTCATATTAAAAAAAAAGAAATGGAAAAACTTTTAATGCTCATGGAATAGAAAGGCAATTATTGTTAAAATGTCAATACTACTCACAGCAAGCTACACATTCAATGCAATCACTATCAAAATAACACCAGAATTCTTCACAGAGCTAGAACTACAATCCTAAAATTTGTATGTATTGCAAAGACCCCGAATAGCCAAAGGAATGTTGAAAAAGAAAAACAAACTTGGAAATATCACAATTCTGGACTTTTTGGTCTATTACAGAGCTGTAATCATCAAGATAGTATGGTACTGTCACAAAAACAGACACACAGATCAATGGAACAGAATAGAGAACCCAGAAATGGACCTTCAAACATATGGACAACTGTTGGGAATAAGCTTTGAAACACCCTGGGCTAACACCAATGGTTTAACAAGGCATAAAGAATTACAAAGCCATAGGATGCTCACACCCAAGTTTGGGTAAACAAGATTAGGTAAATAAGTATGGGGAAGGCAGAGCCGAAGCCCCAGTATAGAGAGGGCAGGGCAAAGGCCCCAATATAGAACATAGGTACATAAAATAAATAAGATTAGGTGTTCAGGGCAGAAGCGCCCCCCACCCCCCAAGTTACACTATAGCAGAAAACTGCTTTCACAGGAAGAAAGGACTAAATTAGGTAAAAAAGTAACTGGCGTTATAGACCACTGCTCTGTGGGTGATGCTGCCGAGATGGGAGCTGATTAACAAAAGAAAAGGTGCCTAGTTAACCCTGAGGTTATTTTCTCTGTTTCATCCCCTAGGCTAGCTAAGATAAACAGAGGTGGTGCCTCACATCTGCTGTCAACAATAATCCACCCTGCTGCCTGGGCCAGGATTTTGTTTTCTATTAACCCAAACCCCTAATCCCGAATATCTTCAAGACCCCCTTTCCCTCACGCCCATGAGTTAATGTTCACAGTTTCATTGTCTCTTTGTGCATGTCCATCACCATGTTTATAAGCCGTCTGATCCTAATAAAAACAGGGCAAGGACCCTTATTCGGGGCTCTTGTCTTTTCCTGGACATTAGCCATCTTCTGCATTTTAATCCTGCATCTGCTTTCTTGCTGGCCAAGAGAGAACTTTAGACAGATCTATGACAGACAACTAATCTTTGACAAAGGAGAAAATAATATTCAATGGAAAAAGAGTCTCTTCAGCAAATTGAACTGGGAAAACTGGACAGCCACAAGGAGAAGAAGGAACCTGGACCATGTTCTTACACCATACACAAAAGTAAACTCAACATGGATAAAAGATCTAAATGTAAGACAGGAAACCATTAAAATCCTAGAGGAGAAAATAGGCAACAACCTCTTTGACCCCTGCCACAGCAACTCCTTACTTGACATGTCTCCAGAAGCAAGGGAAATAAAGGCAAAAATGAACTCTTGGGACCTCATCAAGATAAAAAACTTCAGCACAGCACAGAACACAATCAGCAAAACTCAAAGGCAACCAACAGAATAAGAGAAGATATGTGCAAATGACATATCAGATAAAGGGTTAGTATCCCAATAAAGAACTTATCAAACTCAACACCCAAAACCAAATAATCCCATGAAGAAATGGGAAAAAGACGAGAATAGGTACTTTTCCAAAAAAGACATCCAAGTGGCTGACACATGAAAAGATGCCCAACCTCACTCATCATCAGTGAAATACAAATCAAAACCACAATGAGATACCCCTCACACCTCTAAGAATGGCTAAGATTAACAACTCAGGAAACAACAGATATTGGCAAGAATGCGGAGAAAGGGAACCCTTTTGGACTGCTGGTGGGAATGAGAATTGGCGCAGCCACTCTGGAAAATAGAAGGAGATTCACTAAAGAATTTAAAAAATAAAAATAAACTAAAAATGGAACTACCCTATGACCCAGCAATTGCACTACTAGGTATTTATCCAAAGGATACACAAATGCTGACTCACGGGGGCATATGCATTCCAATGTTTATAGTAGTATTATCAACAATAGCTAAGTTATGCAAAGAGCCCAAATGACCAGCAACTGATCAATGGATAAAGAAGATGTGGTATGTGTATATACAAAAGAATATTACTCCGCAATCAAAAAGAATGAAATCTTGCCATTTGCAACAATGTGGATGGAAATAGACTGTATTACGCTAAGTGAAAGAAGTCAGAGAAAGGCAAATATACGATTGCTCTCACCTGTGGAATTTAAGAAACAAAACTGACAAACATAGTGGAAGGGAAGCAAAAATAAGACACAAACAGAGAGTCAAACGAGAAGAGACTCTTCAATACAGAGAACAAACTGAGGGTTGCTGAGGTTTATTGAATAGGGTGATGGGCTACATGGGTGCTGGGCATTAGGGAGGGCACTTGGAATGAGCATTGGGTATTTTATGTAATTGACAGATCACTAAATTCTACTCCTGAAACAGTGTTACATTATATGTTAAGTAACTTGATTTAAATTAAAAAATATATATATTTAAAATAAATAAGTAATGTAATAACATATAAAAGAAGAGAATATTTAAATGGGACTCTTTGAGTGGAAAGGAAAGACCAAAAGTGATACAGCTAAGAAAGGATCAGAGAAAACATCAAGAAAAAGTGGTAAAACAAATGATAAAATGGTACTAAATATATACCTATCAATAATTACTGTGAATGTAAATGGACAAATGCTCCAATCAAAAGACATCAGATAGGGTGTCAGAATGGACCAAAAAGGAAAAAAAGAAACAAACAAACACATACCTATCTATATGATGTCTATAGAGGCTTATTTGGACCTAAAGTCACCTGCAGATTTAAAGTGAGGGCATAAAGAAACATTTATCATGCCAATAATGTCATAGAAAAGCCAGTAGCAATATTTCATTCAGACAAAACAGACTTTCAACTCAAGACTGTACTTTTGTACGATTTGGGTAAATACCTAAAAGTGAAATTGCATGCACCCCAATGTTTATAGCAGCATTATCAACAAGAGCCAAACTATGGATAGAGCCCAAATATCCAACAACTGATGAAGGTATAAAGAAGTTGTGGTGTGTGTGCGCGCATGTGTGTGTATGCACATGCACACACACACGTGCACACACAATGGAATATTACTCAGCCATCAAAAAGAATGAAATCTTGCCATTTGCAATGATGTGGATGGAGCTAGAATTCATCATGCTATGCAAAATAAGTCAATCAGAGAAAGACAAATAAATGATTTCACTTGTGGAATTTAAGAAACAAAAAAGATGGAAACATGGGAAGGGGGCAGGAAAAGAGCAGAGTGGAAAACAAACCACAAGAGACTCTTAATTATGGAGAACAACTTGAGGGTTGATGGAGGGAGATGGGTATCAAGGAGAGCACTTGTTGTGAGGAGCACTAGGCGTTGTATGTAAGTGATGAATCACTGAATTCTACTCCTGAAACCAATATTGCACCATATGTCAACTAAAACTTAAATTAAAAAAATAAGTAAAACACTAGCAAGAGATGAAGATGGACACTATCTCATAATAAAGGGGACAATCAAACAATAAGAGCCAACAATTGTAAACTTTATGCAACCAACATGCAAGCACCAAATATATAAAACAGTTGACAACAAACATAAAGGAACTCATTTATAATAACCTAATAGTAGGGGACCTTAACACCCTACTCATATCAATGGACAGATCCTCTAAACCGAAAATCAACAAGGAAACAATGGCTTTGAATGACGCACTGGACCAGACCAACTCAACACATATATTCAGAACACTCCATACTAAAATCGCAGAATACACATTTTTTTCAAGTGCACATGGGACAGTCTCCAGAATCGATCACATACTAGGTCACAAATCAGGCCTCAACAAGTACACAAAGACGAGCTCAGACCAAGCATGTTTTCTGACCCAAAGCTAGGAAACTTGAAGTCAACCACTAACTAACTAACTAACTAACTAACTAACTAACTAAAGGGGTTGCCTGGGTGGATCAGTCAATTCAGTGTCCGACTTCAACTCAGGTCATGATCTCACGGTTCATGAGTTCAAGCCCTGCATAGGGCTCTGTGCTGACAGCACACACCCTGGAGCCTACTTTGGTTTCTGTGTCTCCCTCTCTCTCTGCCCCTTCTCTGCTCGCACTGTCTCTCTCATGTCTCTCAAAAATGAATAAACGTTAAAAAAATTTTTTAAAGACCACAAATAATGGGGGTTAAACAACATGCTACTAAACAAGAATAGGTCAACCAAGACCTCAATCAGAAAACACATTGAAACAAATGAAAATGAAAATGCAGTGGTACAAATCTTTGAAATGCAGCAAAAGCAGTCCTAAGAGGAAAGTATAGAGCAATAAAAGCCTACCTTAAAAATAAAAATCTCAAATAATCCAAGCTTATAACTAAAGGAATGAGAAAAAAGAACAATCCAAGCCTAAAGACAGCAGAAGGAAGGAAATAATAAAGATTAAAACAGAAATAAGTGAAATAGAAACTAAAAAAACAAAAAAAAAACAAAAACAAAAACAAAAACACTAGACCAGATCAATGAAGCCAGGAGCTGGTTCTTTGAAAACATTAATAAAATTGATAACCTCATAGCCAGACTTATCAAAAAGAAGAAAGGACTCAAATAAATAAAATCACAAATAAGGGAGGAGAAATAACAACTGAGACCACAGAAATACAGTTAGAAGAGAATATTATGAAAAACTATATGCAAAAAATTTGGACATTCTGAGAGAAATGGATAGATTCCTAGAAACACATGAACTACCAAAACTGAAATAGGAAGATACAGAAAATCTTAAAGTAGAAAGAAATTGAATCAGTAATAAATATCTCTCCCAACACAAGAGTTCAGGGCCAGATGGATTCACTGATGAATTCTACCAAACATTTAAGGAAGAGGTAATATTCTCAAACTATTCCAAAAAATAGAAAAGTTAGGAAAACTTACAAATTCATGCTATGAGGCCTGCATACCCTGATACCAAAACAAATAAAGACTCCACTAAAAAAGAAAACTGCAGGGGCGCCTGGGTGGCTCAGCTGGTTGAGTGTCCAACTCTTAATTTCGGGATGGTCATTATCTTGTGGTTCATGCATTTGGGCCCCACACTGGACCCTGTGCTCACAGTGCAGAGCCTACTCAGGATTCTCACTCTCTCTCTATCTCTGCCCCCTCCCTCACTTTTGTGTTCTCTCTCTCTCTCTCTCTAAGGAAATAAACAATTAAAAATATGTTTAAAAAATGTTTTTAAGAAAACTACAGGCCAATACCCTGATGAACATGTATGCAGAAGTTCTCATTAAAAAAACTTCAAGTTAAATTCAACAATACATTAATAGCATCATTCACCAAAATCAAGTGGGATATATTCCTGGACTGCAAGGGTGGTTCCACATTCACAGACCAATCAACGTGATGCACCTCATTAATAGAAGTAAGAATAAGAACCATATGATGCCGTCAACAGATGCAGTAAAAGCACCTGACAAAATGTCACATCCATTCATAAAAACCCTCAGCAAAGTAGACTGAGACTCAACATACCTGCACATAATAAAGTCTATCTATGAAAAACCCACAGCTAATGTCAGCTTCAATGGGGAAAAACTGAAAGCTTTTCCTCTAAGGTCAGCAACAAGTCAGGGATGTCCCCTCTTACCACTGTTATTCCACATAGTACTGGAAGTCCTAGCCATAG
>NW_026058163.1:0-59851 GCF_023721935.1 Panthera uncia | reverse complement strand
TGCCGATTCTAGCTTTCTAAATTTTCTTTTTACATTGTTTTAAAACGTTAGTAGAAGTATATGGTTAGAAATGTGAAGGACACAGATGAAGTAAATTATAGAATACTAGACGGCTTCAGATGTCTCTGACATTTTAAGTAGGGTAAGTGGCTTGAATAAGTGGAGAAACATATACTGGTCTGGGATGGAGATGACCCAACTGGAATGGTCAGCCCTGCCCGCGTTAATTTATTAAGCACGACTCTAATAAAAATACCAGAAGAGTTGTCTTTTGAGATTTGACAATGTGATTGTAACATTGGAACGTGGAAGAGCAAATAGGCAAGGATTCTAACAGTAAAACAAAAGTGATGGAGACCAACGTTACCTAGATAGCGTATTACAAATTTATAGTTACCAGATCAGTGTGATACTAGCACAGGATTGGACATGAATCAGTGACACGAGGCCCTAGAACAGACCCTGGTGTATATTATAATTTAAGATCTGTTAATGGAAATCTGATAAATTAGTTGGGGAAGGTGAAGCAATCAGATAGCTGGTTGGAATTTATTTTGGTGAGCTCTGTAAAGAAGTAAACGGATTCTTTTCCCCAGAAGAATCAGAGTTGAATGTAAAAAGTGAAACCATTAAAAACATATGCACAAACACCCAAAGAAATAGTGTGTTCAGAAATAGCCCCAAGTACATATGTGGGAATGAGGTGTATGATGAAAATGGTATTAAAAAAAAATTTTTTTTAGAGCGAGAGAGCATGAGTGTGCACATGAGCAGGGGAGGAGTAGAGGGAGAGAGAGTCCCAAGCAGACTCCACACTCAGTGTGGATCCCGACATGGGTCTCAAATTCACGAACCATGAGATCGTGACCTGAGCTGAAATCAAGAGTCACATGCTTAAGCATCTGAGCCACCCAGGTGTCCCTGAAGAGGGCATTTTAATCCAACAGGGAGGGGCGCCTGGGTGGCTCAGTCGGCTAAGCGTCTGACTTGGGCTCAGGTCACGATCTCACAGTTTGTGAGTTCGAGCCCTGTGTCGGGCTCTGTGCTGACAGCTCAGAGCCTAAAGTCTGCTTCAGATTCTGTCTCCCTGTCTCTCTGCCCCTTCCCGGCTTGTGTGCGCACGCTCTCTTTCTCTCAAAAATAAACAAACGTTAAGAATATATATAAAACTATATTGACACAATAAGATGTCTATAACATAAATGATAAATGAATTATAAAACAGTATTATCCAACATTTAAATATTACGTTTATTCATATATATGAAAATATGTGTATTACAAGGACTTAAGGGTCAACTACGAAGTTGGGGATAATAGTTCACAAGACTGCCCTCGCTTCTCACACCAATTATAAGTTGGAGGAGTTCCCGGAAACCATCTTCAGGTTGAATAATTCTATAGAAGGACTCCCAGAACTCACTGAAAACCGTTCCACTCTTCATTACGGTGTATTACAGGGAAAAGCTTCTAATTGAGTTAGCCAAGGGAAGGAAGGGGTGCACAGGGCAGAGTCGAAGAAGTGTTCAAAGGTGGTGCCCTTGGTTGTCCTCTTCTGGTGGCGTGACCTCCTTCCCACCACAGTGTGTGACATTGCACGCAGAGAGCACTGCCAGGCAGGGAAGCTCACCTGAGTCGCTGGCGGTCGCAGTTTTACTTGATGACATTCTGCCTGTGTGGCCACTTTCTGGTCTCCAGCCCCTCCTGGAGATCTAGCTGATGCCTTTAGTTATCAGTTCCTCTGGAGATTGGAACTGATACTGTTTGGTCCAGAGCGCTAGAGTGAATCAGACTGTGTGAGATTCTCCTCTGACCAACGCCCCCAGGCAAACAAAGACACTACTATCAGGCAGGACATTCCAGGGGCGTAGAGGTCACTTCCTAGGAGCTTGAGGGCAAAGGCCAGACTTCTCTTTGGATAGGTTATTTCTTCACTACACAATATTACCACCAAAATTTAGACGACAGTTATTTCTAGGTGGTGGAATTGCAGGTGACTTTGCTTTTGTTTTGTACTGTTTTGTATTGTTTGAATTTTCTTTGAGTGTGGGTGTATAATTTATTTTAAAATCAGTAAGACTAAAGAAGCTAAAAAAGAGATTAAAGGAAACAATCTCTGGATAGGGTAGACGGGCAGGCAGGGAAGCTAAAAGAAGTTTTAAAGGAAGACCGGTAGATAGGACTACACAAATGAATAACCTGCTTATTTGAAGATATGCTATATAAAGAAGTAAAACTCCAAAACTTAAGGTATAACGTTTGCGGAAACATCACAAATCAATGTTATGGTGTTACCAACATAAAATAGCAAGAGAAAGACGATGGACATTTCAACAGGTGGCGAAAACGGAGTAAGATTTGTAGTCTCGGTAACACTGATATGCCAAAGTCAGTTTCCCGGTGGTGAGATTGTGTCCCAGCCGCAGAGGATGCCACCCCTGGGGAAAGCTGGGTGAAATATCCAGGGGACTCTTTGTGCTAGTTTTTGTAACTTCCTGTGAGTCTATAATTATTTCAAAATAAAAAGTTTTTTAAAAGGTGAAGGGCACAGACAGCTCCTACAGTATAAGAGACACATGACTAATGCACAGATTTTTTTTTTTTTAAGTATTAAAGTTTATTAACAAATGGTGCAAATTGAAGTGATACACCACTTTATCTTGTTCTAAGTCTGGCCCTGTACCTGGTCCAGAGGAATCAGAACACCCTGGGATCTGGATCTAAGTTTAGTCTCTTGGCAAATAAACATACGAATCTGGCTTTAAATTTTTTAAAAATGTTTTAACATTTATTTATCTTTGAGAGATGGAGCATGAGTGGGGGAGGGACAGAGAGAGAAGGAGACACCAAATCCAAAGCAGGCTCTAGGCTCTGAGCTGCCAGCACAAAGTCCAGCGTGGGGCTCAAACCCACAAACCGTGAAATCACGACCTGAGCCGAAGTCAGATGCTCAACTGACTGAGCCACCAGGTGCCCCATGAATCTGGCTTTAAGTGATGCCCTGCCCAGCATCCCTGCTCCTCCTGCCTGAAAGTCCAGTTATGTCTACAATCTGACGGGCAACAACAGGTTTAAAAACCCAGCGACATGGCCCGGAACTGACTGCTGTGCAGCAACGTGCCCCAGCATTGGCTGCTACTTCCTCTGCCCTTTCGTGCCTGCCTGTAATCCTCCCTGTGAGGTGGACACCGTCACCATTTTAGAGAAGGTGGAGCTTGGACGGCTCATGTGACTTGTCCAGAAGTGGAAACTACTCTCCTTGCCTTGTTGGCTTGGAAATGGTATAAGCTCGGCGGTGTGTGTCCCCTGGTGGAAGGCCAGGACACAGGAAGGAGTGCTCCCAACAAGGACACAGGTCACCAGCATTTACAGACGGGGTGAAGAAGTCACCACTGCAGCTACTCTGATTTTGCCTGGTTTCACCTCCTTCAACTGGCTTTAATTTTTGATGGTCATGGAAATGATTACTCCCTGCTTTTTTACACAAAACCAATACAAGCCCTCACAAGGATGTGACCACAAGCATGTCATGCATGAGGGCAGATGCACCCGTATACACAGTGTGCTCTCTCTCACAACCACACACACACCTCACACACCACATACGCCAGCATACACACACACACACACACACACACACACACACACACTCGCTCACCTTGTCAGTAGGACAAGACCTGAGACAAGGACCTCAGGAGTCCATATTCCAGCTTTCCCTCCGTTGCCCTCAGAGTCCGCTTCTCCAACAGGACTTTCTTTGAATGTAAAAAATAAAATAGACACCAAGCGAGCCACGAGGAGGATGAATTGCTGGTGTAGGAGAGAGGACCCATGTTTAGGCGTGAGAGCAGGGCCTGGCAACCTCACTGAGCTGCCTTTGGGAGGAGGCTCTGCTTGGGCCGGAGGCCCAGGGCGGAGGCCCGCAGTTGGGCGAGTCCGTTAGACACAATGCCCTCCTCCTGCGGTGCCTGTCGCTGTGCCTGCTCCCCACGCCTTGGCTCCTCAATGAACCTTTGTCTGTCGGGAGCCTGTTAGTTTTGGCTCCTGGCAGCCTGTGGAACCAGGCCCAGATCCTAGGAAAGCCAATAGAGACCGCTCTTTTGAAGAAAAAGAGTCAGAGTCCTGGAAGAGAGACCGGTCTGAGCATTGCGCATCTACTCACTCATTAAAGAAACCACTTAATGAGCATTATCCTCATATTTGAGTCTAGTTCACAAAATTGACTTGCACCAAATCTTCTATCTGCTCATGTGATTAATTGCCTTCCCTGATTAACTAGAAACCCTATAAGTCTTTCACCGTACCTGGTCTCTTTGCCTTATTTATTTTGAAAAAAAAAAAAAGTAATAATAAATATATATATATTCTTGTATTTAAGCAGTATAAACTAGTAAACAGTGAAAACGAGGTTGCCAACTGAACCCGTTAACTCTCCAGTTGAGCCCTCTAAAGGGAAATCACTGTTTCACTGTTACTTGTTTCTTGTGTGTCTTTCTGAGATTGACAGTCTGTCTCCTCTCCCCTCTCCCGCATCTCTCTGTTATAAAAACACATGGTCGCCACGCTGTCCATCTTGCACCTTAGTTTTCTTCTCACTTAATACAGCTTGTAGACCTTGCCTGTCAATCAGCGCATAAAATGTGGGTTTGTGTTTTTTTTAAGTGCCCCATAGTGTCCCTCTGTGTGCATCCAGCAGTCGCTAAAGCAGGTCCCTTTGATGAATGTGTAGGTCGTTTCCAGCCTTTTTCTGCCACATCAGCACTGCTGTTTGATGTCTTTCCATGTGTGTCCTTGTACACGTGTGCACTTGAGTCTGCAGAATCCATTCCTGACGGTGGACTTGTGGGCCAAAGTAGTGTGCATTGGAAGTGTCAATGGACAGTTGTCCGCTTGCCCCCCCAGCAAAGTTCACATTGTTTTTGCCCATCGTTGTGTCCGCAGCGCCAGCTGAACGATCGGACCCCTCTCCCCTGCCAGAGTGCTGAACTGTTTGGGAAGTAAAGCAGTTGGCCAAAGCAGCACTAGTCACGACAGCCGAAAGGTGAAACAGCAAACAAAGGGGGTCTGTCCATCCAGCAGAGTGCGATTCGGCCGTGGAAAAGAATGAAACACTAGCACGTGGTACAACGCGGATGACCCTTGAAACCGGGGTGCTTAGGGAAGGAAGCCACACACAAATGGCCTCAGAAAGTAGATGAGTGGTTGCCAGGGCAAGGGGAGGAGGACATGGGGAGTGACTGCTCCACGGGTACAGGGTTTCCTTTTGGGGCGATGAAAACCGTTCCGAAACTAGGTGGCAGTAATGGGTGCACAGCATTGTGGATGTGCTTAATGCTACTGAATTGTACGCTGTAAGCAAATGGTTAAAATGGTCAATTTTATGCTAGATGTGCTTTACCGCAATAAAAAAGTCAATAGATAGCAGCCAGAATATTACTTTTATTGTTGATCAAACTGAGCGTATGGCTTACAAGTGAGCCCCAGACTGCCTTTCCAGGTGGTCCTGGGCCTAGGACAGGCCCCAGCCCCGCCCTGGGCTCTGGAGGAGCAGAGCAGGATGAATGGCAGCTTGCTCCCAAGAGGAGGGGAGGGGCCTGGACCACCCACTCCAGTTCCTCGTTCTCCGCTCACTGCGCTCACTGCCGACACACACACACGTCACATAGCCGGGTGGGAGTGAGGGGGAGGCAGGCCTAGCGCCGTTTTGCTAGTGAGCATCCAAGAAGCATTTCTAGGAATGGCAAAGAAGTGTTGGCCCCACAACAGGCAAGTATGTTCAGTGAACAAACGCATGGGCCCCACTCCTCTTCTGGGGCCTGTAGTGACAGGCCCTGGAGCCCTCTGCCTGCTTTCTTTTGGAGAGAATGGGCCAACCGGGCGTTAGAAGTTAATCCTACCTGGGATGGACAGAATCCAAAAATCCCCTCCTGGTCCCGTCCACCCCTGTTCTTTATTTCAGCTCCTGTTTGTGCAAAGCTTCCATTCCAAAGCGGTCTCTTGCCAGACCGCTGAAGAATTCAGAGTTTGCTAGTCCATCCAACAGCAGTTTTGAGGGAGACCTTTGTCGTACTCTGAATTTCCTGGTCCGGGTCGTGAACCTGTCTTCTAGGAGAGTGGCCCGCGGCAGGGCCATGTGAAGATTTTTCATTATGGAAAGAAAGGGTTCGTACTCGTTTAGCGGCTCCGTGTTTACAAGCGCCTCCCATGTACCAGGCACTGTGCTGGAATGAGTCAGCCGTAGACCTTGGCCTTCTCATAGTTTGGGGAGAGTCTGGGGTCACTGTTCCAACAGGGAGGCCCATGGGGCACGTAGGAGGGCAGTTTGGGGAGGTTAGGCCAGAAGAGGGCTTTGGCAAACATAGAAGCTGTAGTCTCAGAAATCTTTGTAATGTGTTTCTGGCTACACTTTAAAAGGAGGAATGTGGCATAATCCTGAGTTAGACCAAGAAGTACCCCTGTCAGCCATGTCTGGAAGAGGAGTTCAGCTGGGGCAGGGTTGGGGGGACCAGAAGCCCGACTACAGATGCTTTGGGGGCTACTGTCGTAGGGAGCTCTCCAGGGAGCTGCAAGTTCCCGTTTACAAGTGTTTAGAGCAGCCTTTCCTTGTACGTCCCCCAGGAAATGAGACTTTGGGTACCCCCCACGGAAAGAGCCCCAGGTTTGGTCTGTGGACGTCTACATAAGGAATGTCTCCTCTTCTCCCCTTGAAGATTGACAGGGACCTCAGAGCACCAAAGGCAGTGAGGAGATTTACAGAAATTATGCCCATATTTTCCTAAAAACGTGTCTATGGAATCCTTTTTTCTCTGTAGTACCTTGATGCATAGAGCCGTGCGTGTTCCTTCTTAAGATCTTGTCTTGCAATTTGTGTGGGCAAAGAGTGGTCAGTCACCGTGAAAACCATCCTTGCAGCTCTTTCACTGTCTCTACGTCTGGCGGTGGTTTAAGTTTTGGTTTTGGACTCACTTCTTTGTGTTGGTTGAGCACCACCTGTTGACTGTTGAGCTATTACAGAAATCTGGGATGCTGTGATACCAGTTGTATATTCTGACCTCCTGTATATTTGTGCTGAAGTTTGGCCAAATTTGACATAAACGTCAAGGAAAAGTGAACCATTTCAGCAAGCGAGGAGGAAGAAGATGAGAACCCCAGACTGCCCCCGTCGGATTTGGTTTCTAGCCTGTAGGGTTTGAGCTCCCTCTGTATCATCATACCTCTTCATCGTAAGTGATTGAAGCTGTCAGCATGATCTGGCCTCTTTGAGAAGGTGGTCTTATGCACATGTCAGTCATTTTCTGTTTTCTTCTTCTTTTTTTTAATGTTTATTTATTTTTGAGAGAGAGAGAGAGAGAGAGAGTGCGCACGCACGCGCGTGCAGTGGGGGAGGGGCAGAGAGAGAGGGAGACACTCTCATGGGCTCAAACTCATGAACCGCGAGATCGGACGCTCAACCGACTGAGAGACCCAGGCACCTGTGAGTCATGGGTATTTTCTCTAATTTTTTAAAAAAATTTTTAATGCTTATTTGTTTTTGAGAGAGAGCGTGCATGCGCAGTGGGGAGGGGCAGAGAGAGAGGGAGACACAGAATCTGAAGCAGGCTCCGGGCCCTGAGCTGTCAGCACAGAGCCCCACGCATAGAGCCTGACGTGGGGCTCGAGCTCACAAGCTGTGAGATCATGACCTGAGCCAAAGTCGGACGCTCGACCGACTGAGCCATCCAGGCGCCCCTCAGTCACTTTTTCTTCACAAAGCAGGGGTAAGGGTCTGTTTGTATTTAAGCCAATGGTTTTGCGGGTTTTTTTTAAGTTTATTTATTTTTGAGAGAGAGAGAGAGCAAGAGCGAGCAGGGGAAGGGCAGAGAGAGGGAGAGAGAGAATCCCAAGCGGGCTCAGCTCTGTCAGCACAGAGCCTGTCGGGGGGCTGGAACTCACGAACCGTGAGATCAGGACATGAGGCGAGATCAGAATTGAGTCGGATGCTTAAGCATGGATGCAGCCACCCAGGCGCCCCACCCAGTGGTTAGTTCTTAACAGACACTGCAGGACACCAGAGGTTGTTCTCTTCTCTGGGGTCCTTCCTCGTTTGCATTGTAACCCTTCTGGGCTTCTGTCCTCAGCAGCCCTCTGTGCAGGTGGCCTTTGAATCCTGGGCTTCGGTAAGAGGAAGCTGTCAGTTATAGAAAAAGTAGGGGTTTTTTTCCCCTTAAGGAAATAAAAAAAAAAAGAGGGAGTTTTCTAATTGTTTTTTTCCCCCTGGAACCACCTGCCTGGCTAGATACTAAGTTGCTGAAAGATCTTGCAGAGGAGGGGAGGGAGGGTTGGTTTGCCAAACGGAGGGACCTAATCTACTCTGCTCCCCGGCCCGGTTTAAAGCACCTTGCACGCCTCCCCCGGCGCTTCGCCTCGTCCTGGAGCTCCCCACCAGGCGTGTTCTGGCTCACGTCAAGGCTGTCACAGGCAGGGGCCACTCGCCACCTTGTGGTTTAGCCCAAGTTTTCTGAGCCTCCGGGCCTTGGCTGAGATGTCACCGCCTTCAGAAAGCCTCTTCTGACTGCTCTGACCGGGTTGATTATAAGGCTGTGTGCTACCCCAGCCCTCTGTCCTTCTTTGTGACCCTCAGCACCTTGTATGCTCCCCAGGGGCGGGGCCTCATTTCCCCATCTGCCCCTTTCCTCCGCTCGTTGCGCTCGCCCTTCTCGAATGAGGGAATGAGACCCAGTTCCTGCCTTCAAAGCGCTTGGACAGGGCTGACCTCTGCCCAGGTCTTTGTTCACTGGTATTGAGGGTGGGCCCATGGGTGTCACTTTTTTCCTCCTGTGGGGAAGGAAGAGCCACGTGACAGTGGTGGCAAACGCGAAAGAAAGAACGTTTTGAGTCAGGGGGTGTTAAGACTCGGGCTTTTCAGAAGTAACTTGGAGATGGCTATTAATAACATATTTTGCTTTAGGCTTACCAGTTATATGTGTCTAAGTGTATATGTGTACATACATACGCACCGTCACTTAGTCCTTATGCACATACTCTGGAGGAGATGGTGT
The DNA here is from genome assembly GCF_023721935.1 of Panthera uncia. Taxonomy (NCBI): domain Eukaryota; kingdom Metazoa; phylum Chordata; class Mammalia; order Carnivora; family Felidae; genus Panthera; species Panthera uncia. The sequence continues at coordinate 50,813 of NW_026058163.1, read as the reverse complement.
CATCCTGAGTTATGATTATCCAGCTGTCAGACAGGTTACCCAACTGCAAAAGCTGCCCGGTGCACGTGTGATGCAGCCGAGCCTCCAGCCCTGGCCACTGGCCCTGAGTGCAAGTGGACCCCACTCGGAGCTGGGTTAGGGGGCCTTTGGACTGGGGACAGGCAGCAAGGAGGGTGTGTGACAGGTTTGAAACCTCTAACCCCTTGAGCTGAGGCTGCTGCTGTCCGTCCCTCCGATTCTTACGAGGGCGTCCTGTGATGTTTTCTCTCTGCGGATCGTACGTAGCCTTCTGGCCTGTGTGATCTGAAGCCTGGCTCCCTGGGGTGAGTGGGGGAGGCTTGAGGTCTTTGCCAGGCGCACAGCCAGGGGCTTTGCTTTATAAGCCGGGTTCTCGGGTTCCGGTAAGTCTTACTGTTTGGGTGCCGTCTCTGGAGATACCTGTTGTTCTTCCTCACGAGGTCTTTCTGAGTTGGCTCAGCAGAAGAGGCAGGGCTGTGGCTCACAGGTAGAACCACCTGATCCCCCTTGGATGTGGACCGAATGGCGCCTTGCACGCCTCATGCCTTCTGAAAAAGGGAAACCCTGTGTCAGCCACCCAGAGGTGGCTTCTATCTTAGCACTTGGGAAACTCAACTCTCCGAGAAGGCTGTGCCAGGTGGCGCGCCTCGCCTGCTGTTAGCTTGGTGTGTGGGGCTCTTTAACTCATGCGGCGGACAGTTATTACCTGAGCCCCTGCTGTATGCCAGGTTCTCCGCTGGGTGCTCAGGGTGATGACGTCTCACGGGCTGCGTGGAGGTGTGGGTGTAGACGTTGCTTTGTGGAGGGTAACTCAGTGCTGCCTTTGAGTCTGAATGGTGCTCAGGGAGCCCTGAAGGGGTCAGCAGCAGCCTGGGGGAGGCCAGATGGTATTGCAGCAGCGTGTTAAAGGACGAGCAGGTGGCAGAAGGAGCTCCACGAAGAGTGAAGACCGTGTGTGCACAGGCCTGGAGGCAGGAGAGGGCCCAACAGGCTCTAAGGCCAGTGGGACACTTGTGTGCCTGTATTGTCAGTGCCTCCTGGGGACTGGTGGCAAAGGAGACGGACCAGGTTAAAGGAGCTCGGCTTTCATTCAGTCGCCAGCAGATTTCCTTCTTTCTTTTTTCGCCCCAGCCTTATTGGGTTGTAATCGACATACGACATTGCACAAGTTTCAGAAGATGCACAACGTGATGGTTTGCTATATTGAAAAATCAAAAGATTCTTAATTTTTAATTATGAAAAATTTAAAAGACCTGTGAAAGCCAGCAGCCTAAGGCAGTGACCACATACCCATCCTCCCACTGCAAACTTCGCAGCCGCAGCCAGCCCTGCCTCCCCTGCGAGCCGCGGACACCATTGCCGCCACGCACACCTCCCCCTTCCCTGCTGCTGATCCCTTTGAAGAAATCCCGGAGTGACGTGTGTATTCTCTCCAGCCTAGCCTGTGGCTTGTGATAGATTACTCTAGGTCTGGAGTGACGGGGTAGCCCTTTGTGATTTTGTTTCATTTTCAGAGGAACCACTAAGTTTCCCTTCTTGGTCTTGCCTTTCAGTGGGAAGTTGGTGTCTCCAAAGTGGAAGAATTTCAAGGGCCTGAAGCTGCAGTGGAGAGACAAGATACGGCTCAACAATGCCATCTGGCGGGCGTGGTACATGCAGTGTGAGTGCTACTTGGCCTTCCGGCAGGAGGGGACCGCGGGGGCCCCAAGGTTCTAGCACCTGGAAGCCTGTGCACCTCGGGTCCCCAGAGCCCACTTTCCAGACATTGTGCCTCAAAAGGAAGCCTCTCTTGGGCAGTCTGCAGCAATAGGAAAACCAAGCCGGATCCTCATGAACTGGATACTTCTCGGCCATCAGGCACGGGGAGCCAGTCATGGGCTCATGTAGTTGCCTATAATCTGCAGGAGACAGACGTGTTAGCCAGTTGCTCACAGCATCGCGTGCCCACTGTTAGGTTAGGCGCTTGGGCCCAGTGTTGTAAAGGCAGAGGAGGAAGGAGGGGTTTGTTCTTTTCAGGGGAGTCAAGGAGGGCATAGCAGAGAGTGACATTCAAAGAGTCAGGGAACAGTTCCTATTTTCAAAGAAGATGCAGACCCAGGCCTCGTTCTGTTTCTAGCTGGCTTTCGTGCAGGTAGATCCTGTGGCCTCTGTAGGAGATCCGCGTGCTGGGGGCATGCTTGGGTTAGGCTGGCATTTCTCTTGATAAGCCAGACTGCCTACCTTACCTGTGAGTTACAGATTCTTTTCCTTTATTCTCTGAAATCTCATTTTCGAGGGAAGGAGGGCCGCACCTTGAGGGGCATGTGGACAGAGCGGGCAGGGGTTCCTTCAGGGGTCTTGGTCATAGCAATGACGTCTCCTCGTTTCTCTGCCCAGATTTGGAGAAGCGCAAGAATCCCGTGTGCCACTTCGTCACTCCACTAGATGGCTCTGTTGAAGTGGATGAGCATCGCAGGCCAGAGGTACTTGGCCCTGGACCATTAGTAGCTGGAAAGGATCCTCCCTCATCAGGAGGAAGCAGCTCTCCCAGGGCTGGGAATAGGGGGTGGATTCCGCAGCGGGGGTTCAGGGAAAAGGTCTAGCCTTGCTGCCCTGGCCGCCATGGTGTCCTCGCAAGGACGAGGATGTGACAGCCCACGGGACTCCCCTCTTCTCTGGCTGGGCTGACCTGAGGACTAAGGGGTTCTCTCCCTGGGACTTACCCTCAATGTTGGCATTTCTCTGGACGTCAGCAGGGAGGGATTTGGTCTCCTTACAAGACAGATTATCTTCAACAAAGAATGATCTCAAGGGGCGCCTGGGTGGCTCAGTCAGTCGAGCGTCTCTTCTTTTTTTATATAAAAAAAAAAAAATTAATGTTTATTTTTGAGAGAGAGAGTCAAGCGGGAAAGGGTCAGAGAGAGGGAGACACAGAATCTGAAGCAGGCTCCAGGCTCCGAGCTGTCAGCACAGAGCCCAGCGCGGGGCTTGAATCCACAAACTGTGAGATCATGACCTGAGCCAAAGTCGGACATTAACCCACTGAGCCACCCAGGCACCCCAAGTGTCTGACTCTTGATTTCAGTTCGGGTCGTGATCTCAGGGTCATGGGATCAAGCCCCATATCAGGCTCCACACTGAGTGTAGAGCCTGCTTGAGATTTCTCTCTCTCTCTCCCTCTCTCTCCCTCTCTCTCTCTCTCCCCCCTCTCCCTCTCTCCCTCTCTCTCCCTCTCTCTCCCTCTCTCTCCCTCTCTCTCCCTCTCTCTTCCTCTCTCTCCCTCTCTCTCCCTCCCTTCCCCCCTTCCCCCCTCTACCCCTCTCCCTAGCTTTTATGCGTGCATGCGTGCTTTCTCTCTCAAAAAATAAAATCCTTAAAAAAAATGACTTCAAGATCTTTATATGCTGAGATAGGAAGATGCTGAAGAAATAGTAAATGAAAAAAAAAAAAAGTTGCACAACTGTATTTTAGTAACTTTATGTTAATTTTTTTAAGTGTGTATCTAGAGGTGCCTGGGTGACTCAATTAAGTGTCTGACTTTGGCTCAGGTCATGATCTCACACTTTATGGGTTTGAGCCCGCGTTGGGCTCTGTGCTGACAGCTCAGAGCCTGGAGCCTGCTTCGGATTCTATGCCTCCCTCACTCTCTCTGCCCCACCCATGCTCGTGGGCATGCACGTGCACTCTCTCAAAAATAAACTTTAATTTTTTTTAATAAAAAAGAATAAAGTGTATCTATGTGATTGCGGGTGTGTAGGAAAAGTCTAGAAGGATATACAGAAATCCTTTATTGGTGGGTACTTCTGGGAAGGAGGATTACAGTGAGGCATGTACCCTTTACACGCTTCTGCATTGTTTCAATGCTATCCAAGCACGTCTCACTGTTTGGATGGAATGGGAAAAATTAGAAAGTAACCCAATGAAAGACCCTTTTGAGCTGTGGGGTGTGTCTGATATTAGACAATATTAAGGAATATCATTTTGTTGGGTTTGGTGATAATACTGTATTATCCACTGTGAACATTTTTCACTGTCAGAGAGACCCATGGTGAAGTATTTTTGGGTGAAATTAAATGGGTCTTACGATACCTGGGACTCGCTTTAATATACTCCAGCTGTAAACAAAAAGCAATCTGAAAGCGAGGCTGGCTCTCTGAGGCAGTCATGGTTTCTTTGTTGCCAGAGCGCTTCAGGGATATCTTGGAAGGGGCTCACGTGCATGATGGGAAGGTTGAAGTAGCTCCTCTTGGAGTCACTTTCCACCTAAAACTTCTGTGATTGGCCGTTTGTTTTCACCCTTCGAAAATGTGGCAGGGTCTCCTGGATCAGGCATTCACTGCTACCCCTGGCTCTCTCTCTAGGGCTCTTCCGGCACCAGGACGGAGGGCCCTCTCCCTCTCCCTCTCCCTCTCCCTCTCTCCCTCTCCCCCTCCCCCCCTCCCCCCCCTCCCCCCCATCTCTCTCCCTCTCCCCCCACCATCTCTCTCCCTCTCCCCCGCCCAAGCACTCTCTCTGACCCACGCTCCAATCCGGACCCTTAGGAACCATGCTGCCGAAGCTGCCTGTGGTCATCTGAGGTCGTGAAATAAAAGCACGTCCTTAGGTAGAGGCTGGTCGTAGCACCGGAGAGGCGGGACACGTCGGCGAATGAGGTTGTAGGCGCGCGGCAGGGCCCTCTGAGCCGCGCTGCCCGGGGCTGACTTCTGGTGTCAGACACATCTCTGTCTTCAGGTCGAGTTCTGCCGGTCAGCCTGGATGCCCCTCTTTTGACCGTGACCTGCCTCCCTTCACAGGCCATCACCACAGAAGGAAAGTACTGGAAGAGCCGCATTGAGATCGTGATCCGGGAATATCACAAGTGGAGAACCTACTTCAAGAAAAGGGTACCCGGCTTGGGCTCCGAGAAGAGCGTGTGCGGGAAGCCCCCGTAGAGGAGGGAAGGACCGAAGGCCTGTATCCGGACGCTGGCCCCCGAGGTCGTGGCTCCATTGCTGCTCCCGCGGCAGCCGGTGTTCTAGCCCAGCCCGAGCAGTGGACCTGCTTCGGTCGTGTTACCTGTGCTCTCAGTTTCTCCCGCTGTGAACCGGGGCTGTTTATTCCACAGACGCTGGTTGGGAATCTCGTCTCTGCCCGGCGTGGGCCTGGCGATGGCAGAGGGCAAGACCCCTCACAGGCCTCCCAGGGAGAGGAGGCCCGGAAGGTTCTGGGAGGAGAGGCCGAGGGCCTCGTCCCCTCCCCGGCCCCTGAGTGAAGCTCTTTTCTCCCCTTTTCTCCGCAGCTGCAGCAGCACAAGGATGAGGACCTGTCCAGCCTGGCCCGGGTGAGTGCGCGGCGGGGCCGGGAGGACCCGCAGAGGAACCCTCCTCTGACGGGAAGCGGCGATGATGTGGGCGGCCCCACGGTGAAGCCCGCAGCCTAAGGCGCTAGGGACACAGGCTGTCCCCGCGGCTCCAGGGGGGCCACGCCCCTTCTCACACAGAGGACATGCAGGCTAAGGGAACAGGCCAGTTCTCCCTGCTCACCCACCGCCTCATCTCTCAGAGCAGCCCTTGCCGCTGCGTAAACTAGGGTAGCGCCCCCCTGCGCAATGGGATTGGGAGTTCTGAGTTCACCGGTCCCCTGGGACTTGTCCTTCCCCTTCTGTTGGCGGTAGGATGATGACATGCTTTATTGGCACAAACGTGGGGACGGATGGAAGACCCCGGTGCCCATGGAGGAGGACCCACTGCTGGACACAGACATGCTCATGTCAGAATTCAGCGACACCCTCTTCTCCACACTTTCCTCTCACCAGCCGGTGGCCTGGCCCAACCCCCGGGAAATAGGTAACCCACCTCCGGATCCTTGGCTTCCAACACGCAGCTGGTGTCCTTCTCTGCCAGCCCCCCCCCCCCGGGGCCCCCAGGGCAGGATTTGCCTCAAGGCCATCTCTTAGCTGCTGGGCACCACTTATTTAGGACAGGCTGCCAGAAAGATTGGCCGGTGTCACTGGCATCTGAGGGTCACATGCACTGAGAGCGTGGGGACTGCAAATGGGCCTTCCTGGGCAGCTGTCATGCCTGTGGTGCCACTGTGAGAAGACGGTGGGGATTTGGTCTGAATCAGTTTGCCGTTTCCGATACTGTCCCCTGAGCGGAAGATCTGTGCCTAGGCCGAGTGACAGGGCCTCTGACTCACTGTGAAGAAAATCAGGTATTCCTGGGCATGACCTTTTACCTGGCAGCATTCAGGCATCCAGTTACCCTTCAGGGAAGAGCCCACAGACCAGCAGTTAGAACCAGGGATCTCTGCATAGCTGTTCTTGCGCTTGTTGGGATTCTCACTTCACTTTTCTCACAAAAACTCACTTTCTTTCCTGCCTTCTGAAGGGGGAGAATAGCCATGAACTCACAAGAAGGTAGAAATTCCAGCCATCTCCCTGCACTTCTCCTTGGAAGAATCTGGAGTGTGAACAGGGCCAGGAGGACCCGTTCCAGGCCCGTTATGTGTTCTTGCAACATTGCCTGAGAAGGCAGAATGATGCCTCTGTCTCCTTTCTGATTCTTGCAGCACATCTGGGGAATGCCGACATGATCCAGCCGGGGCTCATCCCCCTGCAGCCCAACCTGGACTTCATGGATACATTTGAACCTTTCCAGGGTGAGGACCCGGGGCAGGCAGAGAGCATGGCTGCCGGGATCTCCTTTTGCCCAGGACAGAGCACACTGGTGCTTCCCGTGGAGGGGACTGTTAGAATGGGCAGAGGGGAAGACTTGGAATTTTTCCAGAACTACCTTTTTTTTGGTAGTAGTTGCAAGGTCTGGGAAGCTTTTCTGCCACACGGTTCTCTCTCAAGGGAATCGCCGTTCTCATTCCTGCGGTCTCAGATCCTCAGGTTTGCCCAGAACCGTAAGCAGTTCTCCCTCTAGGCAGCAGAGGGCGCTGGCAACACAGCCGCCTCCCAGCAGTGTCCTGCAGTTAGAGCTGGGCTCGTGAGAGCCCACGAAACACCAGGCCTGGGAGTATTTCAGAGCCCACACTAGTTGCCAGCATGAGCGGTTCCCATCAGAGGGCCTCTTTCTGCAGAGTTACCTCAGGGGGGAACACCCTCAGGGGGGAATGCCATGGCATTCCTCTGGGTAAGATGGGGCTCAGTGCCCTGTTCGCTTGGATCTTAATTCAAGGATGTGATGGGCACACGGAGCTCAAAGGCCCCGCTGTTGTCTTTCAGACCTCTTCTCTTCCAGCCGCTCCATTTTTGGTTCCGTGCTGCCTGCTCCTGTCTCAGCACCTGCACCGGATCCCAACAGCCCACCTGCTCAGGTAGAGGGAGTGGGGGCAGGGGGGCCGAGGGCCAGGCTAATAAGTAACCACACAGTCATAAGCAACACACTAGAGCTTGCCAGATCTAGGGCTGAACGCACAACTAACGCATAAAGAAGCTATTCTGGCCCTCCTCGGAAGCACGCAGAGATATCCAAGAGGGGAGAGAGACTGTCAGTAAGCAGGCGCCCCTGCCTAAGGCTACACATAACCTGAGCTCTGTTCTGACCAGTTTAGAGAGGATTAGCAAAGAAAAACATGGATCGCTAATAAAAACAAGTTCTGTGTATTTCTCTTACTTTTTACTCAACAATTAACAGTAGTTGGTTATCGGGTGCTGGGGCTGCAGAGCTGAGTGAGGCATGGCTCTCTGCCCTCAGGGGCTCTCAGGCTGGTGCCCGCATCCAGTTAGACACCAGAAACCTGGCCCCATCTTCTTCCATCTGGCTCTGGGAAGAAGTTCTTCTGCAGAGACTGAGATCCTGACAATTGATTCCTTATAGCGTTTCTCTTTTAGGAAGAGGTGACCTCTAGAAGTTGATACGTGAAACTGCCCTGGGGGAACCCCGTGAGCAGCTGTGATCCAGGCTGCCTCTGCTCTGTAACAGAAGATGGCAGGGACTTTGGGGGGACCCCTGCTGGACTTCAGAAACAAGATACTCCCAGGCCTAGAGCCAACTGTGTGCAGACAGTCGCTTTGTCTGAGCTCTGTGTTATCGTTTAGTCCCTAATGGAAACAAGACCCCTGCGGATGCCCGGGGAGACACAGCTCCGTTTCCCCCAGTTAGCAGCCGTGGGGACGGGAACCATCGCCTTGTCCCTCCGTCCGGAGGTTCTGCTCAGGCGCCCACCACACGTTGTTGGACTTTGTGGTGTGTTGTACCGGGAAGTGATGGCAAGTTGTATGATCCAGCACTTGTCCTTCCTTTCTCAGGAGAGCATCCTGCCAGCCCCTGCTCTCCCCACCGTGAACCTCCCTGACGGCCTCATTTCGCCTCCTGCGGCCACCACCCTAGACCCTACGGATAGGCCGGGATGCGATCGAGCTCCCCGACCTGGAGACCCCTTTATCCAGCCTACAGACTTCGGTCCCTCTGCACAGCCTCTGAGCGTCCCCCAGCCTTTCCTCCCGGTGTTCACCATGCCCTTGCTGTCTCCCAGCCCTGCCCCGGCGCCTGCTTCCCCTGCTCTGCCGTTAGCCCCACCCCCGGCCACTGCCTTGAGCCCCCTGGCTCCACCCGCCTTCCTGCAGCCGAAGTTTGCTGGAGCCAGCAAGTCGCCCTCCGTCATCACGCACACGGCCTCCGCCACCCTCACCCACGATGCATCTGCCACCACCTTCAGCCAGAGCCAGGGCCTTGTCATCACAACCCACCATCCCACCCCCTCGGTGTCACCCTGTGGCCTGGCACTGCCTCCAGTCACCCGGCCTCCAACCGCTGGGCCGTCTCAACCGTGTTTAACTTTTGTGCAACCCAAACCGGTCTCCTTGACTGGGGGGAGGCCCAAGCAGCCCCCCAAAATAGTGCCTGCTCCCAAACCTGAGCCCGTGTCCTTGGTATTGAAGAATGCTTGCATCGCCTCAGGTAAGTCAGTGGAGGGAAGCCAGAGTCTGGTCTCCCCTTCCTGAGGAATATTTCCCTGTCCCTGAGGCTTGCAAACTTGTCACACACACACACACACACACACACACACACACACAGTGATGTGAAAGGAGTGTTCTGATCTGCATGTGTGTGATCTAGTCTCTTATGTATACCCTCTGTTGTTCTTTTAAAGTTAGTCTCAACCCAGTTTGAAAAAGCATGGTCCGGGTGGTCTATAATCCATCCTAGGTCTATAGGTCTATAATCTGTCCCCTTCAAGGAGAAGTTACAAAACCAAGGTCAGGTACCCTTGTGGTCTTGTCTTTCCTGTGGTGAGGAGAGCAATGTCTAAGCAGCAACAGAGGCTATGCTTCTCCTGGGGAGCACTGTGCAGTGGGCCTGGGCCTGGGCCCAGCAGGCCGCCCGTGGCTTGGGGACACCACCCTCACCTTCTTGTTCTGGCAGCTGCCTTTTCAGGACAACCTCAAGCAGTGATTATGACATCAGGCCCTCTGAAGAGAGAAGGGATGTTGGCTTCTACTGTGTCCCAGTCCAATGTGGTCCTCACGCCTGCCTCCATCGCCCGGGTGAGAGGGCTCTGGACAGACCCTCAGCATCCTTATAACCGCAGTGTGGCCCTGTTCTTGGGTGATCCTCACCCAGCATGACTATAGTTGGGGGTGACCTCTCTCTCCTGTGTCACTCAGGCTCCTGGAGTCACGGAGTTCCACAGTGGCATCCTGGTGACAGACCTCGGCCATCCCACGAGCAGCCAGCCAGCCCCTGTCTCTCGGCTCTTCTCTCCAGGCACAGTGCAAGAGTCCCTGGTGAAGGGAGAGCAGGCCTCTGCCACGGGTCCCAGTGAGTGTGTGCTCCAGCCGGAGCAGTTGGGACTTCGTGGGCCAACTGAGAGCTCCCACTCCTGGGTCAGGGAGACCGCCTGTGGGCTTCCCTAGGTTTGGGGCTGGACTCACAGGATGTGCAGTGACATTTTACAAGCCCGATAGCGGCCCAGGCTAGGAAGTGCCCGGCGTTGTGCCAGATCATCCACAGCAGCAGAAAGGCGGCAAGCGTGTGCAGTGTTGGCAACTGATGCACTCGGGGGACCACCGTCCCTGACCTCCTTTAGAAAGGCCTGGCTCTGAGCTGCCTGTTCTGATCCAGAAAGGGGACCGAAGAGTCCTTGTCCGCAGTTTCCAGAAAACAGAAACCACCCAGCCTTGTCTACACATCAACGTAGTCATCCCTTAGTTTTCAAGAATCTCCCATCTGCTGAACCCATTTCCACAGCGTGGGCCTTCCATTGGCCAGATGGTCGGGGTAGAACTGATTTTGCCCAGCGAAGAGCTGAGAAGCCAGGGATAAACGATTTGCCCGAGGCTCTGCCCCTCATGGTGGGGGTAGAACCAGAACCCAGGCTCCTTCCTTTCAGATGCCACATCAGAGAGGGAGACCAAAGGTGCCTTCTTGTCTTAAGTAAAAGCAGGGCGTGGCTGCTCCTGGAGCTCTGTGTAAGCGGTTGTCTTTTCTGAACAGGAAGACATGAGGAGGAGAGATCTTTGCTCACAGAGATCAGACAGTACAGGGACTTGTCCAAGGAGGATTGGAGGAACAAGGGCCTCCAGTCCGGAAAGATAAAGACAAAGACAAAGACTATGAGTCAGGCCCCTACAGTGATGTAAGTTAGGGCTCAGGTAGTGGCCTCTTGTCCTCTGAGGCACAGAACCCTGGGCGCCAGAGCCGTGAGGGGAGTTCTGCCTGAGAGAGCACCACAGGGAGATCGGTGCCACGGAAAAGAGTGGGCTGAGTGGGGCAGCCCCAGGGGCTCAGAGGGACTCCTGAGAGATGCCAGTGACCAGGACATGGCTTGCGTGGGAGTAGGCAGGATTGAAGAAAGTATAAGAGAACGTATGTGTAGCGTTGAGAGAACAAAAATAAACAGGTACCTGGGCACTTGACACACAGGGTAAGAACCAGAGCCTTACAGATGCTGCGGAAACCCCAGGTTGCCTCCACGTGGCTTTTTAGGAAATTGGGTTAGCAGTCATACCTCCCCTCAAAACTCTCCATGTCCCCCAAAACCTGTGGCTGGTCAAGCTCAGACCGTGTTCCCACTCCATGTCCAGCCAGCCTTCTTCAGGCCTTGTCCACACCTAACAGAACCCTCCTTGAGGTGTTGGCAAGCATTTCTCCCGTTTTTGCTCTGTGGTCGCCGTGGGAGGTTCCGGATGGGTTTCCAGGGTTTGGGATTTGCAGGGGTTCCTTTCATGGGTGAGGACCGTTCCAGCTGCTGTAGCCGGCCATGTTCTAAGAGGAGTCTCTGTTCTTCTCAGGTCGAGATTGCCCAAACTCAGGGCAGGCCTCTCCATGTGCTTCAGAGCAGAGCCCCAGCCCCCAGTCTCCCCAGAACAACTGCTCAGGGAAATCTGCAGACCCCAAAAATGTGGCTGCTTTAAAGGTATCACAGGTCTCTCTCGGGTCTTGATTTCCTTGGAGGGTTGGGGAGGAAAGGAGAATATCAAGGGGCCACTGGGGCAGCTGCGTCCCTTACTAGGGACACAGAGGAAAGGAGGACCACACACTTGGCTGGTGCTCACCAGGCTGGGGTGTAGCATCAGGAGCCTGGACGTTTGCTACTTTAACCTCGAGATCAGGTCCCCTCTTCCCATTCCCCCACCTACCAGTGAGGCCTGAGCCCCGGAATCAGCATCGAGCCCTGTAATATGCCGGGAGGCCGCAGCTGGGAACTGGGTCCGTGGAGGAGGGGTCTGAGGGTGACTGGGAGGTGCCGACCAGCAGCAGTCGTGGCCCCTGCCGAGGTGCTCCATTCTGCAGGGAGGGGAGGTGGCCTTACAGAGCACCGCATCACAGTGACCCTTTGATTCCCCAGCAGAACCGGCAGATGAAGCATATTTCAGCTGAGCAGAAAAGGCGCTTCAACATCAAGATGGGCTTTGACACCCTTAACAGTTTGATCTCTAATAATTCCAAGCTGGTGAGTGGCATTGGGTGGGTGGGGAGCCGCTTCATTGGCCTCGGTGCCGGGTGGACAGGCAGGGTCGCCGTGGCCGCTGCGGCTTTGACCCCGCCGCCCCTCCCACAGACCAGCCACGCCATCACGCTGCAAAAGACCGTGGAGTACATCACCAAGCTGCAGCAGGAGCGGAGCCAGATGCAGGAGGAAGCCCGGCGGCTGCGGGAGGAAATCGAGGAGCTCAACACCACCATCATGTGAGACTGGGAACGCGGGGCCCGGGGCTGGCGCCTTGCGCTCCTTTGTGCGTGTCACAGAGGCCCCGTCACCCGTAGCCGCCTCTCTGTTGCAGCACTCTGGGTTTTTGTCATCCTCCTCCTTCCGAGGCCCCCCCTCGGGCCTGCCGTGGCCGACAGCGGGCCGGCCCTGCCTGTTCGGTGCCCCGGGTCCAGCTTTACCGCCAGCCGCTCTGAGCTGCCTCTGATTCTGCCTGTTGCAGCTCCTGCCAGCAGCTGCTCCCCGCCACAGGAGTCCCTGTCACCCGGCGCCAGTTCGATCACATGAGAGACATGTTTGACGAGTATGTGAAAAGCCGGACCCTACAGAATTGGAAGTTCTGGATTGTATCTTTGGGTTTTCTTGCTTCTCCCACCCCCCAGCTGTGGGTAGGCTGAAACAACAGACACTGACAGCCCAGCGATTTTAGAAAAAACCCACATAAATGGTTGTCGTTGGGCTCATCCAACAGGCGGTGCCGGCTTCCGCCTCGGGAGAGGGGCCTGGCCAGGGCCGTGGCGTGAAGGGAGTCGGTCGTTGGTGACCGTCCCCGCTCACGGCTTCCTGGGGAGGCAGAACAGGCCCGGTTTGCTCTCTCGGTGCCTGGGAAGTAAAGACACTTGGTTGCAAGGAGCTAAAGCCGCTTGTAGAGGCAATCCTGTAGGAAGGAGCTAGGGTCTCATCTGACACCTCCTGGCAGCCGTCTCAGTCCTTGGGGTGACTTACTTAGGGAGGGTGAGTACTGCCCCTGTGATGGATGAGAAACCAGGGTTCACGAACGACCGAGTGGCACAGTCGGGATTTGAAACCAGCTCCCTCGAGGCTGTTGTCTGGGTTTGGGCCCCGTGGCCTCTGATGCTGTCATGAGGCACATGCACCTGAGCGCTGGGGTCTGTCTCTGGGGCCAAGGCGCGCCCGCACTCAGCTTCCAGATGTCAGCAGGGCCCCTCTGGGGGACAGCTCCTGCCTTGTCCGTACCCTTCCAGCCACATCTCTGCCTCAGACGGTCTGCACACGTGGGAGGTTGGCCATGTGCCTCCACCTTGTTACTGACACACTGAGAAGACAGTTGTTTGGGAGCAGAGGATTTTAGCTGCTTCATTTGCACTCTGACGGCTGGTTTTGAAGAGAGGAGGGATGACAGACACCGGCTCTGTTTCCTCTGCTTTGCCTGGCTGGCCCAGCCTCCCTCTGCCCTCATCACTGATGGAGCTGGGTGACAGCTGGGATGGGCCAGAACCTCTTTAGGAAAACGGCACGTTCCTCATTGGGCTGAGGCTTGGACCGCAGGCACTCATGGCTCAGGTCAAGGAGAAAATGGAGCTCATTGCCTCCACTAAGCTGATTGCTTAGGATGGTTTGGGAGACCTACGTGGAATGTGACTAAGAGCCAGCATGTGTGTTTATCACCAGACACAGGCCTCATCTATCTCTAGACAGACAGCTTCCACCATTTGGTCTGGGGCGTGCCTCTCCTATTCTTGCCGGTATACATAAAGACCGTTGGTTTTCACGTCGTTGCGCCAGGACCCCGTGCCACACCAAGCAAACCTCTCAGTCCCTGCCTCTGGCCTGCTCAGTGGTCATTAACCTGTTGCTCAGTTCCAGTTAGATGGGAGCATTTTAGAGGAATGTAAGGGTGCGTCTTAACCTAGATGTCTGCCTCTCATCCGCTGTCTGTACAGTCACTTGCCCGCCCCGGGGGAATTGATCATGGGCAAGCCTGTAGCTGGGCTTCATTCTCCCCACCCTTGGTTACATGTTTGCTGGTCCTCCTCCTCGCTTACGTTTTCTTTAACCCACGTGCAATGCAGTTCAGTATCATCATCAAGCCGCTGTTTGAGTCCTTCAAGGGGATGGTGTCCACCAGCAGCCTGGAAGAACTGCACCGGACGGCACTGTCCTGGCTGGACCAGCACTGCTCCCTGCCCGTCCTCAGGCCAAGTGAGTAGGGGCTGCATGGGGGCCGAGGCGCCACGGGGGCTTGCCAGCCCCTGCACGACAGTCTCGGAGAGAGGAGGGCCTTCGCTGCAGACAGCGCTGTAGCCAGGCCAGGCTCCACCGCGAGCAGCCGCTCCGGCAGGGCCGGGAGCGCGGGATGATGCTGTGTAGGAGGCCCCGAACCGGAATGTGCCAACCGCAGGGCGGGGGCAGAGCCCCTGGCGCCTCTGCTTGGCTTCCTACCATCCCTGGGTGTCACCGTGCTCAGGTCCAGCTTGCGTTTACCGAGCACCTGCTGTTCACCAGGCCGTCTCGGGTGCTTTCAGATTTTTTCCGATTTAATTCTTGTAACTAACAAGGCAACGCCCACACGTTGAGGTTATAGAGGGGTGACGTGAAAACAGGTGGACATACAGGAACGGCTTGGGATTCTCTGCCCGTCTGCAGGATAGGAGGCATGATTCGGAGAGTCACCCTAGGGCCAGAGAGGCTTTGCTGGCATTCGTCCCTCAGTTTGAGCTCAGCGCCTCTGCTTTGGCGGGCGTGAGAATTACCACACGGGTCGTATGTGTAACACCTTGCGTGCCGTCCGTCGGGCTCAGAGCTGCCGTGTGTGCCTGTGTCCCCGGGCTAACCTTCCCCTTTCTTCCAGCGGTGCTGAACACCCTCCGGCACCTGAGCACCACCACCTCCATTCTGACAGACCCGTCCCAGCTGCCGGAGCAGGCGGCAGAGGCTGTCACCAGAATTGGCAAGAGATCGGGGGAGTCTTAGCGCCTAGCAGGCACGTGGCCGCGCAAGATGCCTCGAGGCTCTTCCCTGCCTGCGGAGAGGATGCTGCACCCCATGCCTCTCCTGATGCGGAGCTCAGGGCCCCCCTCCAACTCCGCTGGCCCACCGGGCCGCTCAGAACACTGTGCTCAGGTCTGAAGCAGGTTCGGGTCCTGCCAACAGCAATAGCCCATCTTTGGGAACCCCTTGCTGTGAACTCTCACTCAGCGACCTCAGTCGTGACCTCCCCTGCCCTCGGGCAACCCAGACAAAGTCCTGTCCTGCTGGCGGCCTGCCAGGCCCATGGTGCCGGTGCAGGGAGTAGATGGGACAGAAGGGGCAGGGCCTGCTCCTGTGAGCTATCAGAGGCATACGGTTCCTCTCCGGTTCTGTCCTCAGACTGAGAGATACTCGCTCCTGTCACCCCTGGGTACTCGGACGGCTCCGAGTGACTCCTGTGCCACTCTGACATGCCCACGGGGCAGGCGGAAGGCGTCTCTCTCCCTCCCTCAGACTCTGACCTTGTAAGTAGGTTTGGACGGCTGCTCAGGCTTGCGCACGGTAGGCCGCCTCCCACCGCACGAGCCACCAGGGAACCTCAGAACCCGTGTGCACAAGTGGTGGGTGTGAATGCACGCGGGACAAGAAGGAAAGCACGAGCAATGCAAAGCTGCCGCCCTGGCTTAGAGACCCCCTCGGGCGGCACTGTGGTCTGGGAGTGACTTCGTTCTGCCTGGCGTTGTGATGGCCACACGTCGCTGACTTGAAACCGTGGCAGGGACTCGGGTGGGGCCTCCTCGGGCATCGCCTCGCTGCATGGCCCTCGTTCTCCGCTTGCTTCCGAGCCGTAGCCTCGGGTAAGCCAGCAGTGTTCCGTGGATGCGTACAGCCCCCAGGGTGGAGCGTCTGAAAGGCCAGACTCCACGGTGCCGTCATCGGTCCGGTCATCTTGGCCGGATTGTTCAGCCAGGAGCCCCAAACCGTAACAGTTCTCGGACCAAAGATGTCACCACACCCAAAGTCTGTCCTGTCTCGTGTTTGGAGGAAGAAATTGAGTGTTGACAGGCAGAACTCTGAGGCAGCCAGCCTTCGAGCTGTCTCTGGGCACCTCCAGATCAGGCAGTGAAGAGCTACACTCGTATTTGATCAAGGTGGAGGGATATCGGGGGGCCATGGCCTGCTTCCAAACATGGGAACTGCAGCTGGGGCGTCCAGGCCCGTCCAGGCCCGTCCTCTTGCTGTACCTGTCGGAGGACCGCGGACGGAAGGGCGGGCGCTCACTCTAACACTCAGGAAGCCCAGCCCAGGGTACCTTCTTGTTGAAAGAATGTGCTTCTAACGTTCTGCTGTGAAGTTCGGAGGGTTAGTGAACTTCCCATTCAACCTCTGTCCTCCCGGCCAGAGATGGAGCCTGGGCGGTGCTGGGCAGGCTGGAAATCCTGGGGCGAGCTTTGCAGGGGCTCCGAGGGCTGCCTCCTGAAATGTGGGTCCATTTGGAGGCTCCCACTTCTTCCTGGAGGCCCGCTGAAGGCGCTCGGGGGCAGCCAGCCCTGCCTCGGCCTCGGCTGATGGAGAGCAGAGGGGGCGTCCTCTCCCTGCTGCCGTCGCTGCCGCGGGTCACCGACCAGCCACCTGTTCCCTCATCTGTCCTTCAGCCTCACGGAAGAGCAGCCTGGCGGCGTCCCTCGGCCTACAGCGGAAAAACGTGTTTACAGGCCTTCCAGATCACTTCCCTCAGGGGTGAGCACACAAAGCTGGGCTAATCCTTAATATCCACTGGGAGGTGGTAAGAGAACTTGCCCTTCACCCCAGGACAAACGTGAAGTCTCCCTTCAAAAGGGAGAAGACCACCACGGTAAGAACTCATTACGGTCAAAAGGAAAACCACATGATGTCCCCAGCTATGAGGGCTCGTGGAGGGTCATGAGCTCAGTCCCTTCCACAGTTCCTGTGCCTTTGTAAACCGCGTGGATGGCCACAGTGCTTGGCCCACCAACACCTCTCCTGAATTAGCAGCCTTCCAAGCACCCCGTGCTGGGAGTCTTTTTTTTTTTTTTTTTTTTTCTTTAACTCCGTGGGATATAAAATTGGCCTCCTGCTTCTTTGGCCTACCTCTCCTCCTCTCCCTTTTGCTGAATTGATGTTCATGTTTCTGTTTTGTTGAATATTTAAGGCTGTTGGTCACGTGAGACTTTGAGGTGTGTGTGTGTGTGTGTGTGTGTGTGTGTGTGTGTGTCCTAGCAGACTGTTAACTAGATGCATGTTTTTGTTTCGAGATAATTACTTAAATCCATTTCTCTTGGTGCTCACAATTACCACGGCTGTAGGGCCACAAAGCTGTATCTCTTCTCACAGACACGATTGTTTCTTGTCCCAGAATCATTTCTTGTTTTGGAATCTTGCTCAATGAACATGGCCAGAGGGGCCCAGCCAGCGTGCAGGGACAGCGAGACCACTCTTCCAGCAGCCTCCAGTGGATGCTGACCATGGGGCTGTGCTTTGTTTACGCTCATTTCCGCCCCTGCTCCTGCCTCTACTCCCAGAAAAGAAACATTAAAATGCTGACGCTTTGGAGAATTAGAAAAACAATCTGAAAAGGCGGGGCGGGGGGGGGCGGGGAGCCCATCTGGCACATAAATCTGAAAAGCATTTCTGTGAAATCTTTCTGTGCCATCAGTTCCCTTCACACTGCTGCGTGCTCTGTCACAATGAATGGGACACGGAGGGACAGGGCAGGTGCCGCCGTGGGGCTTTCTGAGACTTGGCGGGCTGTCCCTCCGTCTCTGGCCTCAGGTGGTTCTGCACCAGCAGTCACCCTTCACCCACCCAGGATGCTTCAGCCCGTGCACCCTGGCTGCCGTCCAGCCGTTTTTCTCACACTGGAGCACTGGTCCCGGCATCAGACGTTAGCGTTGATGAGATGCTAACAGGCATCACGGGCTCTTGTCAGGAGGAAGGAACCCCCGACGCTGCCCTGTTCCTGGAGCCTCTGCAAGAAGAGGTCGCCCATGTGTCCTTGGGCACCCGCTTCCTCGGCTTCCTGTCCTTGTGACCTGACCCCTTCCCCTTGGTAGAGGTTGGGCCTGAAGGTTTTTCTGTTCTGGCCAATAGAAAGATAAACCTAGACTGTGAGGGAGCGTGGCACCCCACGGTGGTGCCGGCCCCCTTTGTCTCACCCCAGGTGAGGGTGTGCAGTGGTGAGTGACCCGAGAACTAGAAGAACGAGAAGTGGGTTTGTGGTTTCCAGGCTCACAGGCTGTCACAGTGTAGCTGAAGCATGCATCTGCATGGGGCCGGGCTATCCTCGACGGTCTTTACCCGGCTGCTCACGGCCCCGCATGCCGGGTGCAAGCTGGCCCTCGCGCTCTTCTCTGTCTGGTGGGAAGTTACCTTTCCCTAGAGATACCCTGCTTCCCATTACGCACTTTGCCACTGGTGACACCCGCCCGCCGCTCACCGGGATTTAGCTGTGCCAAGTGTTCCTGCAGTCGTGGTCTCGTCGAGGGAGCTGGGTGCCCTGATGTGGGCACCATGGCAGCCGTGGGCCATAGTCTGTGCCACAGTGTCCCAGTGCCTCGTACGTTCAAGAGAATCTTCACCACGTCTGAACACGGACAAAGGGAGAGGAGGGTAGGGCTAGAGAGTGGAAGAGCTTGGACGCTCAACACGTTTGTACCGTTCAGTAGTAGTCTCCTTGGCCTTGAACCCGTCTGATCGGAGAGGCTGCGGGATCAAGGAGAGGCCTTAGGACCTACCGTGCACATCCACAGCTGCTCCATTCTCTTTTCCTTCCGAGGACTTGGCTTTCCTGGCTCATCACACGGGGGTTCTGTTTCCTTGTCGGGGTTTTTGCGAAAATCAGCCTTTGAGAAAAGAAAAGGGAACTTTTCATGTTGAATGTTGGCTTTGACTCTGTGTGTGTGTGTGTGTGTGTGTGTGTGCGCGCGCGTGTGCGTGTGCATGTGCTTGCACAAGCCTGCCTGCGTGCATTTACTTAATGGAATTTTATTTTTGTGAAATTCCTTCCCAAGTATGTAGCAAAATTCACCTCCATCTCCCAGTCAGACTTTTGGTGCCATAGTCAACCCTGGGCATCACTCATTTGAAGAATTCTTTTCTCGGTTTCTGAACAGAGGTGTGCTACTCGCAAGGCTTGAGGTTCTGGAAGGTTAGGAGACACTGACACATTTTTCCATAGAGTTTACGTCCTACAGTTGAAGGGTCTGAAGGGCTCTGGCTCAGGAGACATGACTCCAGGCTGTGTCTCTCCCAAGGGAGCTTGAACACAGCCCGTCCCCTACAACGCCCTGCTCTCTCTGTACCCGAACCTTCTCGGACAGCCCTCAAAAGGAAACCGGATTCATCTACTCACTTTGTAACACCACGGCTGAGCCACCATGTCCTCTTCCTAGTGTACCTGGCTCGTTTTTTCTGTTGTGAGCTCTGGTGATTGTGTCAGGGCTCCATTAGGAGGAAGTTTCCTCTCGTGGTCTGAAAAACAAAACCGGAGAAGAGCCTTGTTAATCAGAGGCTCCCTCAGGCCTGTGCCATCCAGAACACCACCCCTCATGCTCCGCTGTTGAGAAGCACGTTTCCACCAGCTGTATTCAACACTACAATGCAGTTTTAAAACTATATTTGCATCCGAGACAATAAAAAGCTGTATTTTTTTGAAAAGCCTGTGACATGTGGTCTTAAATGGTACTCTGTTGGGCTGTGGAAGAGATGATTCAGGGAGATGGGAGCCAAGTGATGCCAAGACGGGCTCACTCATTCTAACCTTGAGGGATGGGTGCAGCCTACGGTGGAGGCCTTGGCGGCGAGAAGAGAGGCCCGAGGTGGGCAGGGGTTCCTGAAGAGAGGCTGCTGGAAGGGCCTGTGACAGAAGCCCAAAATGACCAATTCTTCCCATGAACTCTCCAGAGCCTTGTGTTCCAGGCCTTTCCCAGGTGGACGGAGCTCAGTGGTGCTTGTGCAAGCTGCCCATGTCCCCATCGGGAACCTGGGCAGATGGCACCCGGCCCATGCTGTTGAACAGGGTGGTTGTGAGTTCACATAAAATCACGTCAGGGTGTGCAGTCACCCGTGGAGCACTGGACTTAGTATAGTCGGGGTGCCTGGGTGGTTCAGTCGGTTAAGCATCCGACTTTGTCTCAGGCCATGACCTCGCGGTTCGTTTGTTCGAGCCCCGCGTCGGGCTCTGTGTGGACAGCTCGGAGCCTGGAGCCTGCTTCCGACTCTGGGTCTCCCTCTCTCTCTGGCCCTTCCCCTCTCGAGCTCTGTCTCTCTCTCTTTCTCTCACTCTCAAAAATAAACAACCATTAAAAAAAAGAAATTAAAAAAAAAAGTATAGGTCATCATCAGAATGGCTAACACTGGCCCCAGGGCTGAAAGTCTTCTGAGTCATGGTGATGGCCCCAGGGAGCTGCGGTCTCGCTGCTGACCGTGGACCCAAAACCATAGGTGGAAAACGCAGGGAAGTTGAGCAGCAAAGATGTCCCGTTGCCGTGCTGAGAAGACTTTGATGATCTGTGTTTAATCTAGAAGCTTCTCTCTTTTCCATACCATCTTCCTGCGTCCCCCACCGCAGTCACTTGTGCCTGGAAGGTGACCCAGTGAGCCAGCCAACTCGTGCTACCTCTTGCGGGCGGCCTAGCTCCCGTACGGAGCTGCCAGCCTGTCTCACCAAACGGCTCAGATCTGAATCTCTGACTAAAGTGCTGTGGGTTGATACACCGGCTCTTGTCTGATCAAACCTGATGCCTCCCCCAAAGAAAAAGTCTCAGTGACACAAAGCAAGATTTTAGGTCTTGAGAACAGGAGGCCCTAGAAAGAAGTGAGTGGTTCTCAGACTCCTCTGGGCTGAAGAAACTCAATTTCCATTGAGCAACAGGTGTCTGCTTTGCTCTTTTTAAGTTTTTGAACGCAGCTCCATGTCATGTGTGGAATCTTGAAAGATGCTTGGGACGGGGTGCCATCTGACTCTTGATTTCAGCTCAGGTCATGATCTCATGGTCATGAGATCCAGCCTCAAGTCCGGCTTGGCACAGAGCCCGCTTGGGATTCTCTCTCCCTCTCTCTCTGCCCCCTCCCTCTCTTGTGCACCTGCACTCTCTTCGTTCTCTCAAAATAAATGTAGACTTTTGAGAAAAAAAAAAAAATGCTAGGGACATAATTCGGAGAAGAGGGTTAAGTTTCGATAGGCTGGGAGAAGGGAGACAGAGCGAGCAGAGGGAGTGAGGCCAGTGTTCTAGAGACTTCTTTCGCATCGGGCTCTGGGCTCCATGGAGCATGCGTGCCCCTGGATAGTTCTCAACCTGGTGGTGTTGCTATTCCCATTTCATAGAAGAAGAAATCAAAGTAGTTGACAAGGTATTAAGGCCACATGGACCAGAGAAGTCTAAAGAATCATTTTATTTTTTACCTTGTAAATAGCCTCTCCACCCACCAAATGGGGAGGATTATCCTTGACTTGTCCTTCCCCTCCCCTCCCCTCCCCTCCCCTCCCTCACCTCTCCTAATGCCAAATCTGGTCAAGTTCATCTTTTAAATCTCTTCCAAATACATTGCCCACTTTTCTCCATGCCGCTGCTGTCACCAGATCCAGGTTGCCAATATTTCTCAACCAGTTCACGTAACGGGGCCCCACTTGCTCTGTCTTGTGGTCTTCATCATAGTGTGAGTTTGGAAAAGCCCAGGTCCAGCCACGTCACTCCTGTGCTCAGTCCATCCAGGGCCTTCCAGATGAGGGCCAAGCCCTGGTGTCTATTTCCCCCACCCCGCCCCATCTTGCCCCTCTGGCCCCTGCTCACTTTCCCCACCTCATTTTCGCTCGTTTCGGTTCTATGAACGTACCATGTTCCGTTGCATGTTGTTTCACTGTTAAGGTTTTTCCAAGGCTTCTTTCCTCTGCCCCAGCCTCCCTCCATCTCCACGCCTTCTCCTGGCTCACTCCCATTCTTTCTTCCAGTCCCATTTCTGAGACCTCAGTTCTTCTGAAGCACGTGCATGGAGTCAGGCCTCAGAGCACCCTGTGTCTGCTCAGGACACCTGTTGAGTCTGTCATTATCATTTATCTTCCCTAACAGGCCCTGAGGCCCGTGGGGACAGGGACCGGGTGCTGATGGTCCCCGCTGTGCCTAGCACAGAACTGTCGCACAGCAGGTGCACAGGTAACCTGCTGAATGAACCCTCCAGCATTCCAGCAGCCCAGCTGCCCTTTCCTCACATTTGCATCGGGGCTTTGCGGGGCCGTGATGAGAATTCAGGAGAGGGGGAGGGGGACCACCAGCAGGTGCAGATGTCAAGCTGATGTAGATGTTGAGGTTAAGTGGTTGACCTTAACATGTTTAACTTTTCCCCTTTTTTTTAGTGTTTATTTACTTATTTTTGACAGAGAAAGAGAGAGAGCTCGCATGAGTGGGGAAAGGCAGAGAGAGGATCCCAAGCAGGCTCTGTGCTGTCAGCACAGAGCCCGCTCAGGGCTTGAACTCACAAACCATGAGATCATGACCTGAGCTGACGTCCAGAGTCGGATGCTTAACTGACTAAATCACCCAGGTACCCCTTACATGTTTAATGTAGAACATCAGCTTTAGTAATTTAGATTGCAAATAGACAATCTCTAAGTGACATTTAAAAGCATTTCACTAGGGCACCTGGGTGGCTCAGTCGGTTAAGCATCTGGCTTCGGCTCAGGTCGTGATCTCCCAGTTTGTGGGTTCAAGCCCCACATGGGGCTCTGTGCTGACAGCTCGGAACCTGGAGCCTGCTTCGGATTCTGTGTCTCCCGCTCTCTCTGGCCCTCCCCCGCTCATGCTCTGTCTCTGTCTCAGAAATAAACATTAAACAAAAATTTAAAAATAGTAAATGTGCTTTTTAGTACTATTTACAGAATTGCATACCTGCAATAGTGTTGGTCATTTAAAGGCTCCTAAAGCCTTTGTCAAAAGCTACAAAGTCACAGTTAATACGAAACCTGGGGACTGGGGAGTTCTTATTGATCAGATTTTCTGTTTCACAGAATCATTAGCTAGAAAACCCTTATTGTTTAAAGAGGGAAAAGCTTTCTAAGATAAGAGCCTACTTTCCTGCCTTAATGGGTATGGTGCAGCAAACAATCTAATCTCTTGATCTAGTCTGACTGATTTTCTTTCCTGGGGGACGACCAAACAGTGCTGGCTGGTTCCATTACAAACGTCTTCGTCGTCGTCGTGGGAGTAGGGCCTGTGTGAGCGGGAGGGTAGCAGCCCGTCCCACCTGCCCCTCACCCATCCGGCAGCCCAGATTCTAGCCTGCTGGTGTCTCCTGGTGTCCCCAGCCCGCCCATCAGTGTCACTGAATGACCGACCTTTCCCTGGGATACACATAAGCTGCTCCGGTTCTGTGCCTCTCGTCCAACACCGGCCAGTGGTTTGCCCCACTGTGCCCCCTTTCCTTCTAGTCTTCGATCAAGAAGCATGCGCTAAAGGCCAGATCTCAGCTCAGCTCAGGGAACAGCGCAGTGACTTTACTGGAGACACCGCCAACTCTGTCCTGATACTGAGTGATGGGGGTCAGCACAGGGTGCCCTTGAGGTCCTGGAGGAGCCCCGGCAGCCCATCCTGGGAGGGGCCGGGAATGTCCCCGTGGCAGGTGCCTGAGCCGAGCCAGCAGCCAGCGGGACAGGCAGAGTTAGCCGGGCAGAGGGGGCAGATCCCTCAGGGAAGAAGCGCACATCCTCACGGACACCGCTCCCCTGAGGCCGAGGCCCAGCGACACCTGCATTGACGAGCCTCCCCCTCTCCCCGCTGGGGCTTTTTCTCATCCTTATCTCTTTTGTCTGCGGGTGTTCTTCTTTTCCAATTGACTCACACCTCTCCACTTACGTTCTCTTTCTCAAGTCTCTCTGCCTCTAACCACCCGTTAACTTTCTGTCTCCCCTGCCCCTTCGAAGCCTGATCATCCCCAAATACTCTGCGTCTCGCTCCATAGTGTTGCCAGCCGCCCGATTGCTCAAGCCGAAACTGCAGACGGTCCCCTCCCGGCTCTTCTCCCTTCACGCCCCACCTTCAATCTGTCGGTAAATCCTGTCAGTGATCCCTCCAGAATCATCACAAGTCCACTCTTCTCCCCACTCCCCCTGCCACCACCTCGAGGGGCCGCCGTGATATCTTCCACGCTCCGCGTCACCCATTCCCCACAGAGCTAGAGGGACCTTGTGTTTTTAAAAATGTCTATTTATTTGTTTTGAGAGCGAGGGAGGGAGGGAGCACGAGGGGGAGGGGGGGAGGGGCAGAGAGAGAGGGAGAGAGAATCCCAAGCAATCTCCATGCTCAGCGCAGAGCCCGAAGCGGGGCTCGAACTCAAGAACCGCGGGACCGTGACCTGAGCCGAAGTCAAGGTCACACATTTAACCGACTGAGCCCCCCCCCCCCCCCCCCCCCCCGGAGTGACCTTATTAAAGACACTGCGTCGGCTCCCCCACTCAAACTTCCAGTGGTTTCCTGCTGCGTTTTGAATAAAGTCCAAACTCTTCGCCATCTGGCTTCCGACTGCCTCGGGCGAGTGACACCCTTTCTGGGCCTGAGCGTCCCGTCTAGAAAATGCGGATAAAATCGTGCCGACCCCACTTCCGCACTGAAGGATTGAAGTGAGCCCGTTTACAGTCAGCTCCTCCCCACCTTCCCCGAGCCCAACACCGCACCCTCGCCCGACTCTCTTGCGTGTCATTAACGCTACCGCAGAAGACCATCCCCCCTCTTTGATACCCTGGCGGCATCCCGATTCTCCCTGCCCCGCGGCATCCCGCCTGGCTCCCTCTCAGGCACCAGATCTTGTGCTGTGAATTCTTTCTGGGAAATGTCGCTGCCTGGGGCCCCGTCCCGTGCCAGGGAACAGCGGCTTCAGAGTTGAGAAGTATCAGAACTGTCAGAGTTAAGAAGGAGCCTAACTTCCCAGCTTAGGTCTAAAAAAGTCAGGAAATAGCTAGCATTCGGCTTGCTAATATTCATCCTTGTTTAAAAAATGTGTCTTCCTCCCAGCACTTCAGAACTTCCTGTTCTTCTAGAATAAAGTCCCCCAGTCCTTAGCGTGGCGTTCAGTAGAGCACTGACTCCCAAGTGTCCTCCCTGCCAGTTACACCGCCCGGGTTCCGGGCTAAGCGGACTCCCCGTGACCGTTAGCTACGCCCCGTGCTTCCTCCCTCTGTGCCCTGCCCCCCTGGAGGCCCTGCGCTCCGTCCCTCTCTGCAGGCCGCCACCCCACGCCGGGCTTCGAACTACCACCGGTGCTCCATTTCTGTCACTTACGTCACGTGGCACCTTCTGCTTGGTCGTGTCACTCTCGGTACTGCCCTCGCGTCATTGCCCCCACCGAAGGACAGGGACCGCGTCTCGTTTTATCAGCCATCTACCGTAGCACGTAGTTTCGGTGTCCCTGGTGCCTAGCCAGCTCGTGGGTTAAGTCGTATCTACCACTGCGTGCCAGGTGATGCAACACCCTGTGAAGCAGGTAACTATTATCATCCCCACTTTAGAGATAAGGAAGTTGAGGCTTAGAGAAGCACACCACTTGCCCAGCAGCGCTATCACCGAGTGCAAATCTGAGCTCTAGACCTGGGTGTGCCTGGTGGCAATAACATGTGCCAGCAGCCAGCCTGGAGGCTTCCACCGTGGTGCCATTTGTATCCTCAAAAGACCCTGGGTGGTAAGAATTGTTATCCTTATCTTCCACAGGCGTGAACTCAGGCTTACCGTTCATGATAAGAACACTCGACAAAGCAG
This sequence comes from Panthera uncia, assembly GCF_023721935.1. Lineage (NCBI taxonomy): Eukaryota > Metazoa > Chordata > Mammalia > Carnivora > Felidae > Panthera > Panthera uncia. Next base: position 25,203 of record NW_026058163.1, on the reverse strand, counting down.
GAGAGGAAGGGCGCGTCCTCGACCCGATAAAGGCGTCTGAGGAGACCCCACAGCTAATGTATTTACTGGTGAAGGCCGAATGCTTTCCATCTAGGACGGGCACAGATTCAGCACCGTCCCGGAGGTTCTAGTCAGCACAGTTAGGCGACACATAGAAATACAAGGCGTTCCAACTGGAGGAAAAAAAAAAAAAAAAGACACTAAAACTCTCTGTGTGCAGATGACATCATGCTATATATAGAAAACCCTGAAGGATATACACGTGCACATAAACCTAGTAGAGCCAGCAAATGAGTTCAGCAAGGTCACAGGACACGAGAGCATCACACAAAAATCAGCTGCATTCCTGGACGTTAGCAATACACAGCCCAAAAGAGAAATTAAGAAAACAACTCCACGTACGATGGCGTCAAAAAGAAGAAAATTCTCGGGAATAAATGAAGCAAGTGCAAGACTTTTACCCTGAAAACTACCGAACAGAGTTGAGGAGTATTATTCTGCCCTCAAAGGGGATGAAGCCCTGACCCCATGCTGCCATGTGGATGGACCTCAAAAACACCGTGCCACCTTGAAGGAGCCAGACACAAAAGGCCACACAGTGTAAGATTCCGTGTATGGAACACCCAGAAGAGGTAAATCCACGGAGACAGAGAGCAGATTGGCGTTGCCAGGGCCAGCGGGGGAGGGAGAGTAGCAGTGACTGCTTAATGGGTGGGTATGCAGGGGGCGGGGCGGGGGGTACCTGGGTGGCTCAGTCGGTTGAGTGTCGACTGCGGCTCAGGTCATGATCTCGCGGTCCGTGGGTTCGAGCCCCGCGTCGGGCTCTGTGCTGACAGCTCGGAGCCTGGAGCCTGTTTTGGAGTCTGTGTCTCCCTCTCTCTCTGCCCCTTACCCACTCACGCTCTCTCTCTCCTTCAAAAATAAATAAACATTGAAAAAAACAAGGCCACCTATTGTAGGATTCCATTTATATTAAGTGCCCAGAATAGACAAATCCGTAGACAAAAAGTAGATTAGTGGTGGGGTGCCTGGCTGGCTCAGTTGGTAGAGCGTGTGACTCTTGCCTGATGTCAAGGTTGTGAGTTTGAGCCCCACGTTGGGTGTAGAGATTACTAAAAATAATAAATAAACTTAGAAAGAAAAAGAAAAAAAAAGAGTAGATTAGTGGTTTGCAGGAGCTGGAGGAAGAATAGGGAATGACTGCTAAGGAGTATAGGGCTTCTTTTGGGGGTGCTGAGAATGTTCTAGAATCAGATTTCTGGGATGGTTGAACATACATACACACACACACACACATACACATACACATATACATATACACACACACTACCAGGTTGCATACTTTAGAGAGATGACATAATTTGTCTAAGGTTACATCACATACAGAAAGTACAGGACCAGAACCTAAACCAGAACCTGGTACCCGAGAACATTTGCTCTTATTAACACCAATGCTGTTGGAGGCAGAATGTTTCCGGGGCCATTGAATAAGTAAATTAAGAAAGTTGGGATCTGGGGGCACCTGGGTGGCTCAGTCGGTTAAGCGTCCGACTTCGGCTCAGGTCGTGATCTCATGGTTTGTGAGCTCGAGCCGCGTGTTGGGCTCTGTGCTGGCAGCTCAGAGCCTGGAGCCTGCCTAGGATTCTGTCTCCTTCTCTTTCTCTGCCCCTCCCCAGCTTGCACTCTTTCTCTCTCTTTCAGAAATAAACATTAAAAAAAAAAAAAAAAAAAAAGGTGGGGTCTGAAAGAGCCTCTGCGAGACAGACACTGAGTATTCCTTCTCATTATAAACTACTATAGTTTGGGATCATTCACAAAAGGGCAGGGGGAAGTCGCACCACGTGGGTTACGCTAGAGGTCACTTGTGCCCCTGCCCAGCTGCTTCGGTTGTGCCTGTCAGCTGGGAGTCTGAGACGCAGATTCAGGGCTGTGAAGAGCGGACCCCAGGCTGCTTTCAGCGATCGGGGAGAAGAGACAAACCCCCTGCGCCAGTGAACAGCCTCGGGCCAAAGACCGTTACCTTCGCCGGTCCTTGGAAAACCCCTCAAACGCTCCATGTTTCAACCTCTTTTTCTCACGCGGCTATTTTTTTCAAAATGGGAAACTGTGTTTATCTTCCCGATTCCTAAAATAATACATTCCTAAATTTAGAAAATTTGGAAACTACATAAAAATAGAAAGAAAATTATCCTGGCCTTATCCCAGTCTTGCTTTCTGTCCATATAGGCTCTCTCTCTCTCTAGAACTCAGGGGGAGCTCACACGATGGGCTCAGAAATCCACTGCCCATCATGCGGGGGCACTGTGTCCCCCACAGGCCTCTCCCAGCCAGGGACCGTGTCAGGGACGCTGACATTTCTGCTCGTTTCTGAGGGACACGAGGTTCCTCTGACAAGTGACTCGGCACATTTCCCCACAGCCTCGCCAATCTGTCTTAGAAAAGTAGTTCAGGGGGCGCCTGGGTGGCTCAGTCGGTTGAGCCTCCGACTTTGGCTCAGGTCACGATCTTGCGGTTCCTGAGTTCAAGCCCCGTGTCTGGCTCTGTGCTGACAGCTCAGAGCCTGGAACCTGCTTTGGATTCTGTCTCCCTCTCTCTTTCTGCCCCTCCCCCTCTCCCCCACCCTCTCAAAAATAAATAAACATTAAAAGAAAAGAAAAGCACTTCAGTCTAACATGCTGCCACCAGCCTTCTGTTCCACGGGGGCCCGGGGCCTGGCCTCAGTCCCCCCTGCGCCTCCGCTGCCCCTCACAGTTTTGCTACTGCTGAGCCTTTGGTATGGAGAGTCCCACCTTGGCACCTGCTCCTCAGATGACCTTCCCTGACGCAGGTTTCCTCGTGTGTTTCTGATATTGTCACGAATGCTGTTAGCCCCCGCCCCCCCGGGTGTGTGTCTGTCTGTGTCTGCGTCTGTGTCTGCATGTGTCCAGTCTGTGATCAGCTCCTTAGGAAATTCCACCAGGAGAGAATAGCAGGAGAGGGTCGGCAGGATGGAATCCTCTGCGAGACAGACACCTACTTCCGGAAGTGGCTGAGTAGGCCTTTCGCACCATTGCTGCCATCAGGCCTTATCGTGTGTAAAGCCGGTGCTGATATGACCTCCTATTTATTTGCTTTTCTTGGTTACTAGTAAGGTTCAGCCTAGTTTCACATTTACTGGTTATTTGATTTCTTAGTTTACATTTAACCACTTCTTTGCCTTCTCTTCTCTCTCCTCCTCCTCATTCGTTATCTGATTACCCCTTCTATTTCCTTTTTAGTTTTCCTCTTACCTCTTAATTCTCCAGAACAAGAAGATGACCTTACTTAAAAATGTTTTTCTTAAAGCTCGATATTGCCTGTTCTTTTATAAATCGGGCGACTTTAAGCTTCTACTCAGCTTCCGAGAGTGTCGTATTAATCATATCGTATTAGATCCTAGTAGTTTTTGCTTCCCTGTGACTCTGGAACATTTGTTTTCCTTTCCTCTGTGAGTCAGTGATATTGGTTTTTTTTTTTTAAGTCATTACTTTGGAGTGTCTTGAGCACAGGACACACCGTGGAAATGAGTAGATGAAGGAGATACTAAATTTCTGACAAAACGCCAGAATCTGACGGTATTTTTGCCTCTTTCCGGGTTTTGGCAGATTATCACCGAAAGAGATTCTAATTACGTGTGGGTCCTTGTTAGCTGAATTCCAGGTAACTTAGGTGCCAAAGTTTTGTTTACCTCATCAGTGAAGGCATCAGTCAGCACAGCACAACTGGCTCAAATGATAATACGGGAAGGTGACATCTCCTTTTCTCTGTCTCTCCATCGTCATTGAGGGAAATGAGTGCTGGAATGAGATGGGAAGGGAGGTGTTTGCCTCATCCTCACCGCCACTAAAACCCTCTTCACCTCTGGGGTTACTTCTCTACCAGAGAGGAAGGATCTGTACCTTATCAATTGTCTACAAATTTCTACAAATTCTACACATTTTCTACAATTTCTACAGATTCACAGACTCTGGGACCTACTCAGGAATAAATCGTGCCCAACAAATCATGCCCCATCCCCTGAGAGCAGTGCTGTCTGATAGAACTTTCCGTGGCGATGGAGATGTTCTACATCCGTGTTGTCCAGTATAGGAACCACTCACCACATGTGGCTCTGGAGCACTTAAAATGTGGCTCGTGGGACGGAAGAAGTGGAGTTTTACACGTGTTTTATTTATTTATTTTTTTAATGTTTATTTTTGAGAGAGAGAGAGGGTGTGAGAGAGAGCACCCGCACGCATTCGCACGCCAGAGAGAAAGGGAGAGAGAGCAGGGGAGGGGCAGAGAGAGAGGGACACACAGAATCTGAAGCAGGCTCCGGGCTCCGAGCTGTCAGCACAGAGCCCGACGCGGGGCTCAAACTCATGAGCCGTAAGATCATGTCCTGAGCCGAAGTTGGACACTTAACCGACTGAGCCACCCAGGGGTCCCTTTACAAGTGTTTTATTTTAAAATAAATGTAGTTATACAGAAAAGTTCTAGATAGTACAGAATTGTCATATTCCCTTCTCCCAGCTTCTCCTAAATGCGAACGTCTTACATAACTGTGGTACATTGATCAAAGCTAAGAAATTCACATAACTGCAGGCTTCATTTGAATTTTCACCAGTTTTTCCACTAATGTCCTTTATCAGGATCCCCTCCAAGACTGCACCCAACCCTCATGTCTCCTTGGTCCCCAGGTGGAGGTTTCTCTGTCTCCCCTTGATTTTCCTGACGCTGACAGCTTTGAAGGATTGTGGTCAGGGGTTTTGTAGAATGTCCCTTGACTCGGGTTTGCCTGGTGTTTTCTCGCAAAGGGGTGGGTGTGGATCCGGGGGAAGAGTCCCACAGAGATGACGAGCCACCCTCCCCACCACGGCAGATCAGGGGTGCCTGACATCCACTGGCTGCTCTGTTTGCCTCACGCAGGGGTGCTGTCTGTCGCTTTCTCCCTCGTGTGTGGCTGTCTTGCCCTCCTGTGCTCAGTGCTTTAGAAGCAAATCACAGATCCAGCCTGCATCAGAAGGAGGGAAGTTCCCCTCCACCTCCTGGAAGGGAAATATCAAAGAATTTGCAGACCTATGTTAAAACTGCCAAATGACTAGTAAATATTTGTGGGAAGATACTTTGTCGTGAAGCAAATTTCCTGTTTCTTCGCAGTTCACCCATTAATTTCATCTGTAGATCTTGCCCACAGCAATTATGACTGAGGTGTTCTTTTTTTTTTTTTAAGATTATATTTTTAAGTAATCTCTACACTCAATGTGGGGCTCAAACCTACAATCCCGAGATCAAGAGCTGCGTGCCCTGCTGACTGAGCCAGCCCGGCGCCCCACAACTGAGGTGTTCTAATGGTGATTTTCTATTTCCCTCATTCCTTCTATGTTTATTAATTAGAATTCTGTAAGGAACATTTGTCCCTTTTCCTCCATTTATTTGTATCACTGCAGACTAGTGGATATTTATTTTACTCTTTGGAAGGACACGTGGTCATCTTTTTTGCCTGATTTCCCAGCTTGGGGGTAATTTTTCTAACAATAGTAAATGTGTTCTGATATAGGACAGTCAAAAAGAATGACAGACGAGCACCACGGTGGATATTTTGGGAAAGGCTGACCAAAACACTGTCATTGGTCATTGGAGGCTACGATGTGTGTAGCCTCAGAGCCCCGGGAGGTGCTGAAGTAGAAATACCCACAAGAGTAAGAAAGAGAATTCCCGGGTGAGTTGCAGCTCTCGGAGCCCCAATAACATCACCACCACCACCCCCCCCACCCGCCCGATATGAGAACGTGGGCAAATCAGAGGATCTCTTTGGGCCTCATCTTCCCCCAAATAAGATGAATATGAAGGTGTTTTTCAACCCAGGATCTGTGGTTCTCAGGCTCCAGCGTGTATATGAATCACGGGGAGGTTTTGTTAAAACCCGGATCACTGACTACCCCTCCAAAGCGTCTGATTCAGTAGGTGTGAGGTGGGACCCACGCATGCGCATTTCCAACACGCCCTCAGGTGATGCCCATGCTGCTGGCCCGGAGGCCATGCGTTGAGAGCCATTGGTCCAAATGATCTCAAAGAACCATTAACGACTTTGGACTCAACATTCATTCAAATGAGAAAATCTTTGGCCCTGGCTACGTAGAAGTCATGGAGGCAATGATGGAACAGGACTTTACAGGAGCAGAGGCACTGGAAATCCAGTTTGGAACCGTGCAGGAGACACTTGAATGATTGCTCTGTACCGGACACGCCATTTAAGTGCTCCTAAGACCCAGTCACTGCCCAGAGAGGGACAAAGGTTGAGCAAAGTGGTGAAGGGTAAGTGTGAGTCTGCCTTAACAGCTAGTGTGGCCACTTAACAGCTAGTGTGGCCTTGGGCAAGTCACTAAATGACTCCTTGCCTCAGTTTCCCCCACCTATAAAAAGAGGACAGTGGGGCGCCTGGGGTGGCTCAGTCGGTTAGGCGTCCGACTTCAGCTCAGGTCACGATCTCACGGTCCGTGAGTTCGAGCCCCGCGTCGGGCTCTGGGCTAATGGCTCGGAGCCTGGAGCCTGCTTCCGATTCTGTGTTTCCCTCTCTCTCTGCCCCTGCCCCGTTCATGGTCTCTCTGTCTCAAAAATAAATAAAACGTTAAAAAAAAATTAAAAAAAAAAAAAAAAAAGAGGACAGTAACGGTACTTACATGGCCTGGCATAAAGAAAATCCTCAATAAATGGTTGTCGCTGCTAGAATTACTCTTATTTGCTACTGAGCCTGTCCCATGGGGAGAAATGGTATCTGTTTCCACAGCATGCCCCACGCTCCCTCAGCCACAACACCACCCAGCCTGGATTCCCAGCCACTGATTTTAACCCCCTCACAAAATCCAAAGCAGATCATGAGAAAAACTCAATATAATTTATTAAATAGTTCCTGAGGAGCACTAACACTCTCGATACAATAAAAACCAATAAATTAACACAGGTATCGCCTTCTGCCTTCGCAAAGGCATAATGAAGATAAGATTTAAGTCTGCCGAGGAAAAACATTCTATAAATGCCAAGACGGAGAACAGCGTCATAACCTGACATCTCTTCAAGTTAACTCACACATTTATACCTCAGTCCTCCCGGGACTAGCCCATCTGGGGACTCACTGAAATTATTCATTGGAATAATTTACAGCAGAGCAGTCACCCTTAGCCTGCCAGTTACGTTTTCTCAAGGCTTCAGACATTTCCACCATTCCAAAGGGAATAGGTTCAGCCAGATGGCCTTGAATGGCCTACTGGGGTCCAGAATTCAATGATTGAAGCACATGCTCCAGGCACGCTGAGAACTGTTGTAAAACGGCCAAGATGAAGTTTTTACGTTCAAAGTTGTCTGCAGGCATAGAAACCTCTGCTTCTGGTTCACGTTGAAATTTGAGTTTGTCCAGCTGTTCTATGATTTTATCGATAGTATTCTTATCTGACAATGGTCTGATCGCCCTGAAATAAGGCAGGATGGCGGAGCCATTGATGTGCGGCAGTTGGGAGTCAGAGCTGAGACACGGTAGCGAGGAATGGTTAGATTCTGGCAACCCCATCTCCTTCTTCAGCTGTGGGACGGGGAGGAGACATGGGTGAACATTACATCCGCAGTAACGGCTAGAAGTCAAAGTGCGTACGTCCGAACGCTCCCTCTGTGATGGGCTGGGTGGGCACGTCCCCCTTGCCATCCCATGTAATCGGTGCCACCACCGTGTGAGGCTGTGGTCACCACTATTGCCTTTCCCAGAAGAAGCTAAAGGTCAGTTGGTTCACAGAGCTGGCCCAAGATCAAGGGGCGGACCCGGGATTCTAACCCATGTCGGCAGCAGTTCTGAGGCCTCTACCGATAACCACTGCTCCATACTGCCTCCCCTGCTCCATGCGACCAAGGCCTCCACACACCTCCCCAGGAATCTTCTCTTAGCTGCTCTGGGGCTCAGAGAGGGGGAATAGGAAAGCATCTGGGTTTCCATCCTGCTTCTTGCTCTTTGTGACTCTGTATTAAAGCCAGTGTATCCCCAGCTCGTCAGGGGGATGTGTGCACGTCTGGAAAGGCCTCCAAGATGCCAGGGAGAGTTTTTCCAAACATACTGACCACACCCTCTGACTCCAGACCACACCCTCTCCTGTCCCTCTTCCCAAGGACTAAGAGATTTGGGGTTCAACTGAAATGCTAACGGCATCTCACCAGCCTGAACTGCAGAGTCACCTTGGCTGTAACAACCTCTGTTTCTGTGCCCGTTAAAGCCAAGGCTAAGGTTTAAATGTCAGGGGGTGGAAGGGAAGGGCTAGACCAATTTTGTGAGTTGTTTCCAGGTTTTGGGTTTTATTTGTTCGTTTAATCAAAGCTGCCCAAGAGGTTCTATCTTGAAGACAACTCTGGGAAAATGGAAGAGTATTTACATTTATTCAACCTCATACTTTCCTCCCAATGGGGTCGGAGTCAGCAGAGCCTCTGGCAGAAGCAGACTGGGTCCTAATTAAACAATAAAGTAGCATGCAAACAGACCCCCAATTTGTTCACTGCCCTTCTCTGCGGTAAGAGAGACTCTCTGTGCCCCAAGAGGATTTTAATATCCTGAATTCACTGAGACATCATTTACAGCTGAGGTTGACCTTTGCAGGCAACTAAATGGTCAGGCAAGATGGCCCGTCCCTAGGGTTGTGCTACAGGCAGGAAAATCCATGTAACATTACCGCGAACTAGATATGTTAAGAATGAACAGACCTACTAAAGCAGATCCTATAGTATGTGAGAAGTCATTGAACTTCAGACTGTCTGGGCTAAACTCTGCCTCCAACCCTCATGAAAATTCCATTGTATCCTGTCTAGTTGTTCCCATCTCTTCCTGGTGTATCCGCAGCCCTAGCTTGGGGGCTAAAAATAGTAGGCCTCTTCTAGGGGCAAACGGAAGGCATTTTAAAGAAATGGCCTGGAGAAGAAATCTGTAAGGGCACTTACGTAGTCTCGCAAAAGTCCCTTAGACATGGGCCGTAATTCCAAGATTATTTTTCGGACGTCACTTGGTTGTAGTCGATGGGTGGGTGCCATATGGGAGGGCAGCAAGGTTTCCATGCAGCAGAGCAGAAACAGGGCAAACCTGGCGGGTCCTGGAGAAAAAAAATGATGCTGTGGGCCACGTGGCCAGACGCCCCCTGCCCACCCCAGTTGCAACCACCGAAGCCGTTGTTGAGCAACCACTGGCCAAGCCCCTCCAGAGTCTTCTCTATCCAACGGGACAAGACCACGCTCATGAAACAGGCATCAGGGCACAGTAGTACCTGCATGGGAGAGCATGGCGAGAGAGCACACAGGGCCTGCTCCGGCAACAGCTTCTAGAGCTAGATGTGCTCGCCATGGCCTCTGGGAGATATATAAAGGGCCAGTTGTGAGGGAAAAGAGCGATCAACGTCCCGCCCATGGCAAAATCATTGCTCAGCTTTTCTCCAGAAAACACTTTCAATATTCTGCCCCACGAGGCTGGGTGAAAGCGGGACTGGAAGGAAATGCTGAGGTTACCCTCAAGGTGGGCAGATGCCTGACTCAGTACAGACACACACAGGAAAGCACACACATCTTTGCCATTTCTTCTGGGAAAAAGCTTGTCGATTTGACTAGAAGAAATTTTGAAGCCCAGATTTGACAGGCCTAACTCCCCAGGAACAGATGATTTACAGGAGCTGAGGGTCAGTGCCCCACAGGGAATTTCTGGGGAGGGTCACAGTGAGTATGCGTAGGCGTCAGGCTGGCATGAGGTTTCTCAAAATGTATTACCTTTGGAAATTTCTCAAGTATGCCCATGCCAGTGTGCGGGGATGGCCCCGATAACCACAGTGAATATGGTGAGTCAAAGGCCTCATCTCCGTTCTGCTTGGCCTTGAACATCATTGGATTCTCAACTGTGTGTTTGCAACGACAAGGCCTAGAACCAGAGTCTGTGCTCCAGAGTTATTTGTCGAAGGTGCTTATTCATATTTTGAATAATAGACTCTTCTAGGGTCTTAGGAATGGTGGCAAAGAAGTTAAACAAGGTCCCTGCCCTGATAGCTGGTGTTCTGATGGGCAACGGGCAGACAGTAGACACATTATCAAACAAGAAAGTGTAAGGTAATAAGAACTATAAAAATAAAACAAGGTGATGGGAGAAGGAGAGAGTGGTAGGTGAGATACTCTAAGTGACGAGGAATAGTTTCTCTGAGGAGGTGTCCCTGTGGGAAGATCTGGGGAAAGGGTGTTCCACGTGTAGAGGACACTAGTGTAAAAATCCTCAGGCAAAAGTGAGCTTGGTGTGGCCAAGAATGGGAAATGGGTCATGGGAGCTGGAGTGAAGCAAAAGAAGGGGAGGGTAGTAGGGTAGAGAGGTGGACAGAGGCCAGGACACAGAGGGCCTTCTGAGGCCATGATAAAGAACTTGGATTTTATCCCAAGTGTGACAAGGTACTGCTGGACGGCTGTCCAGGGAGGCGAGTAGGGAGGCGAGTATAGGCTCTGGTGTACTTTAAGAAGGAAGAATAGAGCACCTGGGTGGCTCAGTCGGTTAAGAAGGAAGAATGAGAGAGGCCCCTGAGTAGAGAATGGATTGTGTAAATCCAAGATGGAATAGAGGGGCCAGTTAGGAGGCTACGTGGCTGTCTAGATAGAGGTAATGGTGGCTTGGACCAGGGTAGAGAGGACAGAAATGGAGTCCACAGAACCGACTGATGGCCTTATGTGGAGGTAAACCCGAGAGAGGAATCAGGGATGAATCCTGGGATTTTGGTGAAGTAACTGAGTAGTTGCTCTGCACTGAGGGAAAAGGAGCCTGGAGAGGAGAAATCAAGAGTCTCATCGGGAATGAGTTAAGTTCAAGATGCCCACTGGGCATTCGATGTCAAGTCAGCAACTGGATAGGAGTCAAGAGCACAGGAAGGAAGCCAGACCAGAGCCATCCACAGAATCCAACATGCACAACAGAAAAGAGTCAGAAACCCCCTTCCTCCACCCTTAATCCCTAGTTCCCCTCCAGTCCCTGTTGTCTCTTTCCTCTTATCCAAGTTTCTTAACAGAATGGTCTACGTGCACATTTACCTCACTTCCCCAAACGCCACAGTATGGTTTTTACCCTAACAATTTCTTCAAAATCCTCTAGCAAAGTCCATGGTAGGCAGAATTTTGCCCATGTGACTTTCACCCTCTGGTATTTACTCCCATAATTATATTACATTACAGGGACTTTGCAGATGGAATCAATTACTAATGGTTACTAATCCGCTGACCTGAAGAAAGGTTGGTTACCAGGTGGGCCCAATGTAGTTCCACGAACCCTTAAAAATAAAGAAGGCAGAGAGACTCAAAGCATGAGAAAGACTCAACCACTATTGGCTGGCTTGAAGAGGGAGGGCGCTAGGTGGAAAGCATGAGGAGAAAACGAATTTGGCCAACAATCAGCGAGTTTGGAGGAGGACCCTGGGCCCCAGTTGAGAACCACAGCCCCAGCTGACTTTGGCCTCTGGTAACACCCTGAGCAGAGAATCCAGTTTCTCCATGCTGGACCTCTGACCTACAGAAACTGTAGGAAGTAACTTCATAGATTTATATTGCTGGCTTTATGGCATTTGTTATGGCAGCAACTGAGGACCAATGTAGTCTTCAGCGGCCTCTTGTTGCCAACCTTACTGGCTTCCTCTCAGCCTTCATTTTACTTGACCCCTCCATGACACGCTGTAATGCCAACCACTTCCTCTTTCTTGAAAACCTCTTTTTCCTCTTTACTCTATAATAATATGATCCTGATACCTTGCGGCCCTCTGACCATGCCTTCTTAGGCCAAATCATCTTCCTTCTTGATCTCTTAATGGGCATGTCTCCGAGGGCCCCATCGTCGATCCATGTTCCTCAAACCTTAATGTCTCTCTCTTTCAAACTCCAGAACTAAGTGTTCGGTTGCCTAATGGGCATCTCCGGTGGAATGTCCTGCCCTCGATATGTCCAAAACCAAGCATGTGAGTCAAGGTAATAGTAATTGTGGAGTTGAATGGGTGTGGGTAGAGTGGAGACATTTGTAGGAGGCAAAGTTCTCAGGAGATGGTGGTTGAGTGGACATGGGGATAGTGGAGAAGGAGGAGTTGAGAACTGCTTCTGGGTTGGTGGTTTGGGTAACTGGACAGATTGTGGTGCTGCAAGCAGAGGGGATCACAGGGCTCAGGTGAGTGAAGAATTCAGTTTTGACACGGTGAGTTGGAAGTGTCATGGAACTCTCAGGTAAAGATGGACAGTGAGCCTTTGGACATTCGGATTTGGAGCTTGAAGCAAGGAACTGGAGTCTTGGGTGCCATGTCTGTATATTGGGCCATCTTTGGGTGCCATCTGTACGTTGTAGTTGAGAAAACTGTAAGCCTACAAGAGATGACCAACAAGAGACATGTAAGGTAAGTGTGGAGTCCAGGGGTCCACGTCTATTAACAGAAGAGGGAGAGGGAGATGACAGTCTACAACACTGAGAAGACACTCTTGGGAGGGAGAGAAATGTACTAGGAAAACACGCCATGGACCAAGATGAAAAGTGGTTTTCAAGGAGGAGGATACAATTAGCACCATCATAAGCCATGGAGAGGTCAAATAAGATAAAGACTGAAGGGATTCACTAGGTGTGGCAACATAAGGTCACTGGGAACTTTGCTTGGGGAGTTTGAATAAGTTGTTAGGGCAGGAGCCATATTGTGGCAGTTTGGGAAGTGAGGTAAAAGGGCCCTCCGACCAGTCTGTCCAGAAGACCGGATCAGAGGAGGAAAGAGACAGCAGGGGCTGGAGGGGGACTTGGGGTGGACGGGGGTTCCCAACTGTTTCTTCTGTTGTGCATTGGGCTCTATGGGCCACCCAGAGCTGATCTTGTCCCTGTGCTCTCGACTCCTATCCAGCTGCTGACTTGACATGGGATAGATGTCAATGGGCATCTTGAACTTAACTCATTTGAGACGGGACTCTTGATTACTCCTCTAGAGACTTCTTTTCCCTCACTGCAGATCAACCACCTAGTTGCCTCATTAAAATCCCAGGAGTCGGGGCGCCTGGGTGGCTCAGTCGGTTGGGCGACCGACTTCGGCTCAGGTCATGATCTCACAGTCCGTGAATTCGAGCCCCACATCGGGCTCTGTGCTGACAGCTTGGAGCCTGTTTCAGATTCTGTGTCTCCCTCTCTCTCTGACCCGCCCCCATTCATGCTCTGTCTCTCTATGTCTCAAAAATAAATAAACGTCAAATAAAAAAAAAATTTTTTTTTTAATCCCAGGAGTCATCCCCAATTCATCTTTCTGATTTGCTTATATCACTCATGGATATTTATCTTATTCTTTAAAAGGGCATGTGGCTCTTATTTTGTCTTATAGCCCAGTTTTGGAGAATTTTTCTAATAAAAGTAAAGGTGTGGGTGCCTGGGTGGCTCAGTTGGTTGAGCATCTGACTCTTGATTTCGGGTCAGGTCATGATCTCATCATGGTGAGATCTAGCCCCAAGCCAGGCTCCACACTGAGTGTGGATTAAGATTCTCTCTCTCTCTCTCTCTCTCTCCCCTTCACCCCTCCCCCACTTGTACATACTCTCTCTCTCTCTAATAATAATAATAGTAAAGGTGTTCTGATAAAGGTGTTTGACACACAGTCAAAAAGGATGAAAGATGTCTACCACAGTGGGTGTTTTTGGAAGGATCCCATCAATAAATTGGACTTTGTCAAAATTAAAAATGTTTGGTCTTCTAAAGACACTGTTTAGAAAAGACAAGTCTAGACTGGGAGAAATAGATTTGCAAACCACAAATCTGACAAAATATATAAAGAACACTCAAACTCAATTTTATTAGGATTAGGCAATAGTTTCTTTAAAATTACGCCAAAAGCACAAGCAACATAAGAAAAAATAGATAAATGACACTTCACTGAAATGAAAGACTTTTGTGGATCAAAGGACACTATCAAGAAATTGAAAAGACAACCATGGAATGGGAGAAAATATTTGGAAATTGTATGTAAAACAAGGGGCTAATATCCAGAATATATTTAAAAAAAAAACTTTTAAAAATCAACAATAAAAAGACAAAAAATCGTTTTAAATGACTAAAGAATTTGAAAGACATTTCTCCAAAGAAGATACACAAATGGCCAAAAAGCACATGAAAAGATGCTCCGTATCATTAGCCAGGCATTAGGGACATGCAAATAAAAACCACAACGAGATACATCACATCAACTAAGATGTCTATTATAAAAACAAAACAAAGCAGTAAAATAATAGGTGTTAGTGAAGATATTAAAAAACCGGAATCTTCATATATTGCTGATGGGGAGGTGACATAGCAGAGCTTCTGTGTAAAACAGTTTCCTCAAACTGTTAAACATACAGTGACCATATGATCCAGCAATTTCATTCCTAGGTATCGACCCAAGAGGAATGAAAACATATGTTGCCATAAAAACATGTACAGGAACGTTTCAGAATTTTTCATAAGAGCTAAAAAGTGAAAACAAATGTCCCTCAGTGGGTGAATGGATATGCAAAATGTAGTCCATTCATGCAATGCAATATTATTCAGCCATAGAAAGGAATAAGGCACGACACCTGCTACAACATGGGTGAACCTTGAAAACATGATGCTGAGCCAAAGAAGCCAGACACAAAATGGCAAATATTGTATGATTCCATTTAATATGAAATATTTAGGAGAAGCAAATCCATAGAGACAGAAGCCTATTAGTGGTTGCTAGGGGATGGACCGAAGGGGGAATGGGGATTGACTGCCTATGGGTATGGGGTTTCCTTTTGGGGTGAGAAAAAAGTTGAAAATTAGATAACAGTGATAGTTGCACACTTCAAACAGGTGGATTTGGGGGTTCGTAAATTATAGCTCAGTAAAGATGTTGTACTTCCAAATTATAGGAACCAAATCATCCCATTTGTTTCTCAAACGTGTGCCCGGGAGCCCTTACTGTTTGGGTAGCAGTAGGCTAGATGCTGGTTACTTAGGATGGAGAGATGATGTGCAAGCTTGCTTCCGTCTATAACGGGGTCTTGGTGCTAAAACGGTTATATATGTAGACAGTGATTTAAAACCCCGGACTCAGGGGTTAAAGCGATCCACATTGGAATCCACTGGTTTATCTTGAGACTGTTTGACCTTGGGCTCGTTTCTCTTTCCTAGATCTGTCACATGGGAACGATAATCAGCACTTTTCTCAGGTGGGAAGCGCCTGCTAGGAGCTACAGCAGTTATGGCCCCTGGTGGTGGTGGGAAGTGTACTATTGTCCCATTTCACAGCTGCGGGCGCAAAAGGGTCAGAATCAAAAACCCAGGTCGTCCCCGCCTGAGTCAGGGTCTCGGTTTCCCGGCCGGCAGGGAAGAGTCCGCAGACACCGGCTGGTCTTGTGTTCACCTGGAGCGCCTGCGTGCCGCGCGCCCCCGCCGGGAGGATCGCGCGCCCGGCCCCGGTGGGCGCGCACGCGTGTCCCGGCGGTTGCCTAGCAACCGGCCAGGCGAGGCGGCCGCGCGGGCATGGAGACGCCCGGCGGGACCGTGAGCGCCGCGGTCCGGGAGCACCTGAGGCAGTTGTGTCTTCGCGACTTCCCGTGCGGCACCGGCAGCTGGGTGCGGGCGCCGGCGGGGGCGGCCGGAGGAGGGACGCGGGGATCTGCGGCGCCGAGGGGCCCGGGCCGCCGGCACAGGCTTTGGCGGATCCGGAGAAGCCTGAGGGGAGGTTTGGATCTGGGCGTTTAGGGAGCGTCCTGAGCTGGGGTGGGGGCTGGGACGCCGCAGGGGCCGATGGGAGAGCTCTCCCCCCCCCCCCACTCTCCCCCACCCCGCGGGCCTGACCCGCAGAGGAGGGCGGGACCCCGCCTAGACCTGAGCCCGGCGGGCTGACCGGGGAGGGGGAGGGGGGTAGGGCTTCTCTGTTAGAAACACCAGGCTCCCTTTGAGTTGGAAAGTTTTTGCCTGGGCCCAGAGCTTCTCAACCCTCAGGTGCCCCAGGGCGCAGAAGGCGTGGTCCTGAGCAGGCCCGGTTCTGCTGCCTCCAGAGGCCGGTGGGTCTGGGGGAGAAGCGGCTCCCTCCCTCCTCTCCTGGCTCCTTGTCTCTGAGGCCGGAAACACTTCCCTTCTAAAGCTTCTCCCTGGGGTGCAAGTCGTGGCTCTTGCCGGCCGGAGCGGGTGCGTCTGCCCGCACCCCACCCCCATCAGCTAGTGCTCCTGGTGGGGATGAGGAGCAGGCCATTGAGAACCTGCAGCCCCCAGGATGTGCCCTGGAATATCTTGAGGGTCTGGAATGTTCCCCTCCTGCTTGCTGGGAAGCTGAGGCCCGCCACACTGGTAGGGGCTAAGGGGAGGTCTGTGTGCCCATTTTCAGAGAGGAGAAAACCAAGGCACCGATCAAGGAACTAATGGATTTGTCTCCTCAACAAACACTGTTGAGTGTCTACTGTGCAAGGCGCTGTTGGGTTTCACCGATGTCTCCAGGAGTTCTCCTGGGGGAAGGGCTGGGAGAAAGTCAGCTCTGGGACCCGACCTTTCCCCGTCCGCTGTGGCCTCTAAATTCTGAATTCACCTTTTCAGCCACGGTACTTCTTCCTCGAAAGCCATTCCTTGGTTAATACATCCCCCAGATTGCCTTTTGCGCCTCTAGCTTTTAGTACATAAATCCTTCTTAACTGTTAGGTTGCTTTCACCTGCTTCTTCAGGGTTCCCAGCTCGAGTAAATTCCTAAAGGCAGGAATGCAGTTCTTTGTAGTTCTATCCATGGCTGATGATCAGTCGGAGGTATTGATTACTCACTGCTTAAACTTCTAAACTCTTGATCCCTGACGGTCCTATCTTACCATCTACTCTTTTGGGGGAGTCTCGAATCCTTGAGAGGGCTGAGTCACGAGTAGCGAACTTCTCCACCTCCACCGCTGCAGAATAAGTCACGTTTTCTTCCTCGAACTTGGCGAACATGGAGGGAGCTGATCCCCAGAGACGAGGAGGCCGTGAGCCCCGGGGAGGAGACGGTGGAGGCCCTGTTGGGCCTGGTCCGCAGCCCCCACTCCCCCTGGGCTCTGCTGGAGGGCTCCAGTGCAGAGGACCGTTTTCTGAGAGAACTGGCCATCCAGAATCCCCTGATGCTCAAGGACACCTTCTTCTACTCCTACTTCAGGTCCCTACGAGTGGTGGACAAGCAGGTGAGTGCCAGAAGTTGATGTCAAGGAGGCCATGCCCCTTAAAGAGCTTAGTGGTGAGACCTAGGTGGTGAGTAGAAGGAAGGATGCGGAGGTAGCTCGGGCCTAATTAACTTCACCAGCGCCTCCACCTGCCAGGGCCAGCTGCTCCTTTTTTTCGTGTCTTTTTCCCCCCCCCCCCCCCCCCCCGCCCCCCGGGGAATCCAGGTGTGTTTTCTACAGCTGACTTCTGACTTGGGGCTCCTGGGTCCTCGGAGAGACCTTTGAAGTGTCTGTGTCGGTTTTACTTAATTTAAACTGTGGGGGCCCGGGGTTGGGGAGGGTTGGCATGGTACTGTATTAATTTCTGTTACTGAGAAGCCTTCTTTGCCTCTACCGATAACAGAGCCCCAATCTGCAAACTCAGCCTCCCTACATTGGCTTCCCCTTTCCCAGAGAAACTGTGGATCTACACAGTACCAGGTGGGAGGGGCGGGAACAACTCCTGTCAGTTTTCCTGGGACTTTCGGGCATCAGCGCTGAAAGTGTCCCGGGAACGCCTCGATCCTGGGCACACTGGCACAGTCGCCAGGAAGGGCCCTGATGCCTTTGAGGCCACAGAGAACTGAAGGTTCACAGATAGGCCTCTGAACTTCCGGTCTGATCCTGCGGTGTGTAAACTCGTGATTCCTTAAGGCCTCAGGGGTAGACAGCACAGAACATGGGATCCCTGCCCTTGGGAGCACACAGTCCCAACTGGGGACACGGGACACTGGGCTGGTAGCTGTACAGCGCCTCGGGGGAGTGAGGCGGGGGCTGAGAGGTCACTGCGGAGGCGGAGCCCTGGGATCCTGGTGGAATGTGCAGGAGAGGCTGTAAGAGGGTCGGTAGGGGAGACGAAAGGGGTTGGTGTGTTCGAGGTGACTCCCTCAGGAGGCAAGTGGCCTCCTGTCGGTGGCCTCCCGTGGACCCTGTTTCTGCTCCAAAGCTGCCTCACCCGCAAGAGCGCTCAACTTCCTTTCCTTCCCTTCCAGGTGAGCTTGGTGGATAAAGACCTCCTGAAATTTCTAAATCTTGAAGAGTTGGTACTGAGTGCTAATCAAATCCAGGAGATCGAGGCTGTCAACCTGCCCCCAACTCTCAAGGTAAAAGAGCTCAGACTCCATTTAGGGTCTTCGAGTTGGCTCTGCCCAGAGGCCCTGCCCCTGCCCTCCCCACAGAAGGTTTGGCCAGTGTGGCTGGATGCCAAGGACCGGCCCCAGGCTTTGGAGAGGGAGGCCAGGTTCCGAAAAAGTAGAATCTCCATAGGACCCTGCCGTTCCGTGTCTGGGTGTACGCCCCAGAGAAGTGAAGGCAGGGACTGAGATTCTTGCTGGCCCGTGTTCACGGCAGCACTCCTCACGACAGCTGAAAGGTGGAGACAACCCAGATGTCCAGCAGCCGAGAAAGGGCAAACAAAATGTGGTCCCTCCACGTGGTGGGATATTCTTCAGTCATAAACAGGAACGATTCGTGCTGGGACATGGACGAACCTTGAACACGTGATGCTGAGAACAAGAGTCCCGACACGAGAGGTCACATGTTAGCTGATTCCGCTTGCGTGAAATATCTAGAAGAGGCAATTCCACGGAGACAGGGAGTAGATTAGAGGTTACTGGGGCAGGGGTGAGGGCGATGTGGAGTTGTTGCTTAATGGGGTACAGTCTGTCTGGGGTGATGAAAAATTTCAGAAGTAGGTAGCGGTGACAGCTGCACTACAATGTGAGTGAACTTAATGCCACTGAATTGTACACTTAAAAGTAGGTAAAATGGGGGCGCCTGGGTGGCTCAGTCGTTTGAGCCTCCTGACTCTTGATCTCAGCTCAGGTCATGATCCCAGGGTTGAGGGATCTAGCCCCGTGTTGGGCTCCATGCTGAACTTGGAGCCTGCTGAAGATTCTCTCCCTCTCTCTCTCTCTCTCTCCCTTTCTCCCTCTCTCTCTATCCCTCCCCCCACCCCCTCCCCTGCTCATGTGCACAGTCTCTAAAATAAAAAAATAAAGAAAAAAGAAAAATAGGTAACATGACAAATTATGTATATTTTGCCACCATAAAAATAATCATTTAAAAAGAAACCAGGAGCACCAGAATGGCTCAGTCAGTTAAACGTCCAACTCTTGATTTTGTCTCAGGTCATGATCTCACGGTCATGAGATCAAGCCCCCCATCAGGCTGTGCGCTAAGCGTGGAGCCTGCTCGAGATTGTCTCTCCCTCTCTCTCTGCCCCTCCCGAGGTCATGCACAGGTCATGCTCTCTAAATAAATAAATAAATAAATAAATAAATAAATAAATAAATGCTATTCCAGGCTTAAGTTTTTATTTTTATTTATTTTGAGATAGAGAATGAGCAGGGGAGGGGCAGAGAGAGAGGGAAACAGAATCCCAAGTGGGCTCTGTGCTGTCAGTGCAGAGCCCGATGCGGGGCTTGAACTCACAAACTGTGAGATCATGGCCTCAGCTGAAACCGAGTTGGATGCTTAGCTGACTGAGCCACCCAGGTTCCCCCAAGTGCTCTCCATTTTAAATTAAATGTGGAAATTAGTAGATGTAGTGGCAAAAGGGACTCAGAAATATGGCTCAGTGCCAGGCTTCGGAAGAACCCAGGTGAGACCTTGGAGCAGAAGTGCAAGAATGCTCTGTTCTCCTCAA
This sequence comes from Panthera uncia, assembly GCF_023721935.1. Lineage (NCBI taxonomy): Eukaryota > Metazoa > Chordata > Mammalia > Carnivora > Felidae > Panthera > Panthera uncia. The sequence goes on along the minus strand of NW_026058163.1, from coordinate 5,351 downwards.
GTCCATCCCTTACTCCAGCCAGGGGCCCTTTAGCTTTCCCAGTGACAGGTTGCTGTGGGTTGAGCAATTGCCAAAATGCTATGTTACCCCCCGTCCTGTGCCAAATTTTAAAGTTTTCTTCACAAAAGGAAAAGGAAGTTTCCAACACCTGCTATAGAAATATTATTCCATATTAAACAAAAATTAATGTTCATTTATTTTTGAGAGAGACCGCACAAGAGGGGGAGGGGCAGAGAAAGAGGGAGACACAGAATCCAAAGCAGGCTCCAGGCTCTGAGCGGTCAGCACAGAGCCCCACGCGGGGCTGGAACTCAGTAACCGTGAGATCATGACCTGAGCTGAAGTCGGACGCTCAACGGACCCAGCCACCAGGTGCCCCTTTTTTCCCCTATTTTAAAATGAGTCCGGATGGACACCGGGTGGCCTGGCTTGAATGCTTCGCAGTCCTCCCCGTTTCTCAGGGAGGAGGGAGGGAGGAGGAGGGACAGCGGGAGGGAGGGAGAAGGGAAGGAAGGATGGAGGGACTGGGGCTCACAGGCACCATTCTTTCTGCCTCTCTCAGGTGCTGGAGCTCTATGGCAACGAGATCCGCAGCATGGAGTGTCTGTGCGCTGCCCCGCCCCCGCGACTCCAGCACTTGGGGTTGGGTCACAACAAGCTTCTGGGCCCCCTGGAAAGTCTCTATGTCACCTCCAACCACTGGTAACTCCAGAGTCCCAGACAGAGAGAGAGAGAGAGAAAGAGAGAGAGAGAAGGGCTTAGTGTTAGGTTTGGATGATTGCACCCTGGTACCTTGATGGACTCTGCTTTGCTCTCTTTTCTTTCTTTTTTTTTTTTTTTCTTGTCTTCCCTTCCCTTCCCTTTCCTCCCCTTCCCTTTTTAGCTTTGCTCTTTTATTTTCTTTTTTAACTTTGCTCTTTTCTATAATAACTGCTGGTTGGCTGCCAGCTCCAGTCCTAGGATTTATTTCTCTAACTAAATAAGCAAACATTTCCACCGAAGCCCAGGGAAGGATTACAAATAGCAGGAAGCAAAAGCAAACCTTTTGCTATGATGCTTTTAGAGCAGGGTTTCTTGACTTGGGCACTGCCAGCACTGGAGTGGGAACCTGTCGGTGGTGGGGCTGTCTTGCGCACACAGGAAGTTGAGCGGCACCCCTGGCCTCCACCCACTAGATGCCAGTAGCACCCCTGCCCCAGTTGTAACCACCAAAGTGTTTGTAGATAGTGCCCAGTGCGTGCCGTGCAAAATCGCCCCCAGCTGCCCTACAGACCACTCCTGCCGTGACTTGTCTCCTTGGGGAGTGAGCGGTGGGAGACAAGACCCTGGGTCTGAGGACTCTGCGGGGACCCGAGGCGACCTGTGAAAGGCCGTCAGAGGAAGCTTTCGGGGTGTGCTGTGAGGATTCCCAGGGTTTCAGCGTCCTGGGCAGCCATGGGCTTAGGTTCACAGCCCGGAAGGGGCAGAGGACGTAGGCCAGCATCACTTCCCTGCTTTTCTAGGTAACCTGGAGAACGATCTCAGGTGGCCCAACTGTACGTGCTCTTGGAACGTGCCCGACTCTGGCCATAGTTTCCTTCTTCCTCCTCTCTCTCCCACTCTTGCCAAGCTCTCTCTACACAGTCTTGGCCGCGTGTGCTTCTGCACCTCTTTCTTCCAGTGACGGCGGCTGCCGGGAGGGAGGCGTACATGTTAGACTTCTGTGATGGCTGATTTCAGACCGTGGACAGGGTACCGGGTGTTCTGATTTTTTTAATTTGGAAAACATACTTATTCTAAACATAGGTAACCTGCTTAATGCCAAGTGTGGCTTTCATAAAAACATGTATGTGAAACCTTTGATTTTCACTGCTTTGAAATTAAACGGAGGGCCCCCTTTTCGTGGACCGATTTTGCTGATGTGTTCTCAGTCTTCTTGAAGAAGGCTGACACGGGATACGGTCCGTGTGCTGGTCCCCATGAAATGTTCTCGGGTATTTCCCGTTGACTGGCTAGCCAACATCACGGGCGGGACAGGCTGCCAAAGGAGAGCAGAAGGGGGGGGACGTGGCTGAGCTCGGCCAGCTGGAGGCCCGGGGTACAGCAAAGTGCTGATGAGGCGCCCCTCGAGCTTCTCTCGCGGCTGCTCTCAGAGCTGAAACCAGTTTGCTTTCTAGTGTTCGCATCGGGGAACCACCCCTGCCCCCTGTGCGGCCCTCTTCTCCAGACTGGCATGCAGGGTGCCTCCTTTGTCCTCACTGGCATGTTCGTCACTCATGTGCCCCGAGAAAGGAATCACGTGGCTTCCTGTGACCATGAGCCAGCCGGGCTTTGGAGGGCATCCTCCGGCTTCTAACCCCCTCAAGTTTCAGGCACCCTCATCCCAGATCCCCATATCCACCTCCCTCTCTTACCCCTACTCACCGCCCCTCCCCATGAGGCTTCCATCCGTCTTCCTTGCCAGTCTGTCCGTCTTTGTTGAGAACCTTCTAGTGGCACAACACTGTGTCAGGATCTGTGGGAGGGACCAAGAAGAAAAGACCGGTGTAAATGGAAGTCAGTGGAGGCGGGATGTGACGAGGGCCATCTCTGTGTCGCAGCGAGGATGGCAGTGTCGTGGGGGGGGGGGGGGGGTAGAACCAAGAAGCGCTTCCCAACAGGGTGGCTAACTTGAGTCAAGGGCGCCTGACTTGGGAGTCGAGGGTGGGCGGAAATTCCTAACCTGCCCTCAGCACAGGCCTTCTGTCTGTTCTGGATGCGGGGTGCCGGCGGGTGTTGAGCAGGGCAGGCCGGGCACACGTCCCCATCCCTTCGCTCACCCTGCCTCTGGACCCCCGGATGGTCCTGCTTCCCTTCTAGGCCCAACCTCGTCTCTCTGGACCTGAGCTTCAACGACCTGACGGACCTGCAGGGCATGATGGCCAGCCTCAGCACCCTCAGCCGCCTGAGGCTGCTGGTGCTTCAGGGGAACCCGCTGGCCCTGCTGCCCTACTACCGAGGCTTCACCATTGACAGCCTGTCCCAGCTCTGCGTGCTGGACGACATCACCGTGTCTCCCAGCGAGAAGCATCAGTTCCGGGGGCTCGGCCGCAGTGGGGGTGAGGGAGCTGATGTGCCCAGTGGGGAGGGGCCGGCATCTGACACCTCGAGCCTCTGCTGCCACCATCGAACTAGTGGCCTGTCCCTGCAGCTCCCCAGTTGACCCACACCCTAATCAGGCGTAGCTCACCTTCTCGGTCCGAGTTCTGTCCCAGACTTTTGATTCCTGTGATTGGGATTTGGGGACAGAAGCAGTAAGGAGGCAAACAGGAAACATTCTTTAAATCAACTTCTTTACTTTTGTGGCGGTTTGAGATCACCCCCTTGTGGCCCATGCCACAAGCTGCATCAGAGGTTGCTCAAGGTCAAGATGGTGATAATAGCTACGCCTACTGTGAGCCAGGCTCCTACTGTGAGCCAGGCTCGTGCTAAGATAACATGTACTCTTCATCTGTAACCATCCTGTAAAGCAGCTACTACCGTTCCCATTATACAGACCCAGAAAACAAGGCTTAAGGGGGGTGTCTTAGCAAAAAGGGACTTACCCCCAAACCGCTGTTGGAACTTGGCCGAACTGGGATTTGAACCCAAGTCTGCAAACTCTGAGGCTCCCCACTGAGTGGAGAGAAGGCAAGAATCCGGCTCCCCTGCCGTCCCCCTCACTCCTACCCATTCTCCCTTGCAGACCTCTTGGCACGTCAGGCACAGCTCGTGGTGACCATTGGAAATGTCAAGGGGGTTCAGGACACCTCTGTCTTAGACCCGGAACCAGGGCCCCAAGGCCCTTTTATCACTTACAGCTATTATGTGACCTACGATTTTGTAGAAGAGGAAGAAGGAGAAGAAAGTGAATATGGTGGTGTCCTGGCAGAGGTGTGTGATCCGGGGGCTCTTGCCCCCCTCCCCCCCCGGAACTGGGGGTGGGGGGGGGAGGGAGGGCTGGGCTGCACTGGGGTCCGCAGGGTGTCCTGCGCAGGCCGAACAGCTTCTCAGCTTCTTGGGGCCCAGGAAACCCCTTCACAGGGAGCTTTCTGATTCACACCCTCCTCCGAGAAGGGAAGAGGCTCGTTCAGCCCCTTTCTCGAACCTCCTTTCTTTCACCTCCTTCCTTTGCCCTTGAATATGAGCCAACGGCCTCACAAGGAAACAGCGTTTACAACCAGGTTGGTTGCTCCCCGGGCATACTTCTCCCCTACTGCATCACCCTTCCCTTCGGAAGCAGACCTCAGGGTGTCATTCGGCCAGGAGCAACGGAGGTCACCCCAGCTTCTGCAGAAATTGTTACTCTTCTTACCCCTAAGGCAGTTCTCTGAGAAGGGGCATTAAAAAAACCTTCCTGCCCCAGTCTGTGTGTTCGCTGGCTCCGCAAGTTCACCGTGGCGCGGACACCTGTTCCCGCGGACACCCGTTCACGCACACGCGCGCTGCGCGCCCTGAGAACCCTGAACACCGCGGCCGGGCGGGGGTGTGGTCTCTCCCGCAGATCGTCATGCCCTCGCCCAGCGCCGAACAGCTGTCCGAGGACATTCCGGAGGACGTTCCCGAAGAGGTCTTCGAAGAGCACGAGGACTCTGCGGAGTCCGGGCTGTCCGCCCAGTCGGAAGAGCGCGAGGATTCGCTCGTGTCGGGCGGGTCGGCGCCCTTGCCCGGGGTGGCCGACTCCGCGGAAGAGCTGGCCGAGCTGCGGCCGCGAAGAGACCCCCGGCTCTGCCCCTCCCCAGGGTGAGGACGGAGACCCTGCCCTGCGGGAGCCCCTTCCTCGTCCAACAGCAGGGCACCCCCCCCCCACCCTGCCCGCCGCCCCCGGGCCGCGCGGGACGGGCCCGAGGCCGCGCTCCCGGCTGTGCGGGTGCGGCCGCGTCGGTGTCCGGCACTCCGAGCCCCACCCCCCGCGCTTCCTTCCCTCCGCCCGGCAGGGCTGCATCGCCTTTCCGCCGCCAGGAGTCCCGCCGCCAGGTGTCGCGCACGCGGGCATTTCTTAGTCACCCGAGAGGACAGCACTTTCCGTTTTAGCCCTCAGAGTTGAGAATCTTTTCAGTTTAACTTCTTGATACGTGGAACGTATCCTGGCGTCCGACCCCTGGTGTGGATCTTGCAGCCTGAGCAGCAGGCTCTTCCTTACCCTCCTGAGGCCCCTCTGGCCTCACAGCCCCCACAGGTGTTGTCTTATCTGATGAAGAACCTTTTGATGAAGAATTTTTAGGGTCACTTCTCATTAGATATTGAAGCTCTATTAACTGATTTTTGTAACTAATTTCAAAACATTGAGCCTGATTTGGGTTTATTTAATAATAATAATAATAATAATTGCTATTATTATGCCAACATGGGCT